>NC_079160.1:63075394-63383066 GCF_947563725.1 Argiope bruennichi | reverse complement strand
ACATTTTATTTTAAATAATTCATGTCTTATTCGTAACTATAATTATTAATGACTATTTTACCTCAATTGTCAAAACAGTATATGTTATTTTGTAACGAAAGAAATAACTGTTGCTATTAGTTATTGATTTATTTGTTAAAATGATAATGATCACTTTATTATTTGTAAAATATGAGATTTCGCAAGAAACTAGTGATATCGTAGTATTATGAAGGAATTAAAATAAATAATCCTTTTCATATTTAACCTGATGAAGGAAAATGGATAAAATCGTGCAATCACTGTGAATAGGAATGGGAGGAAACGATGCATGGGCACGGGATTTCTCATTTCGGTCAGCCGAAACGCTTACGATATGCTTCGGCGAGAAAAATCGATATGTTGCGTCAAAAGAGAAAACTGCGCTCTTCTAATAAAAACGTCTGTTCAACGTGCCAGATAATTAATTGGCCAGCAAGTCCTATAAGTTTTCTTCTTCTTCTTTTTCTTAAAGCTGTATTTGGTGAAGCAGCTAAAACTTTGTGGTGAAAAGATTTCCAGGGATTGTGGAAAATTTCTGTCAGTAGTTTATTATTCAGTTGAAGACAGTAGGTTCTTGTTATGTATAAAAAATGGGATTTTAATGCTGGAATAATTTTTTTTATTTCATGTAATTTTTCAATATTTTTTAAATATATAAATGATTATGGGAAATTATTTTAAACAATGAAATGTCTATATTATTGCCGAAAGTATACAAAATGATTTTTATTTCTTTCTTCATTTTTTTTTTCAAAATTAATGCATCAAAATAGAATCAATTATTATTTTTTTCAATTGTCCAAATTATTATAAACTAGCTGTTAATATTTTTTTAAAACAAAGTGTAAGAAAAGTGGGCATTTAATTGTTAATTATGCTTATCACGATGTAAAGGTAACTTATATTTAAATCCTCTACTGCACCATGATTAATGGAATTCGCTACGCTTTTTAGCCCTCTAGGCATCCAATTATTTTGACGTGATAACTTTCAGATGTGAAAAATGAAGTTTCAGATTGTATAAGCCAATTCTTTTCATGTAATAGAATTATGAGTTGAATAAAAATGATAAATAAAATTAAAGGATTTGAAATTTCTCTCTTGTTTAAGACTTGTATTACAAACGAAATTAATAAAATTTCGAAATTTATGGTGGAAGACTCATAGTTTAAGGAACTGAGATCTGACTAATTTATTTAAAGATTATTAAGTTTTTTTTTTTTTTTTTTTTTTTTTTTTTTTTTTTTTTGCTAAATTTGGTTAAAAATGTGCTGTTTTTACAATTGCAGTCCAGTTAACACACCTTTATTTAGCTTTACTTATGATTGAAAAAGAAAATTTTCTAATTGATTCTTAAAGCATTTCCTAATGTGCTAGAATTTTGAAATTTTATACACCTGTATATTCTCGATAATAATACACTTTTTAAATATTTTCTGACTTTTATTTTTATGTAATCGATCAATTTAATTAATTCTTCTTTCTACATGCGTGGTACCATCTGGTGGGGAATTTGGAAAATATATGTTTCAAAAGTTCGTAATTTGTTTTAGTAATGAATTATAAATTAAAGGAAAGAAGTTTGGGACTAATCAAAATAAATAAAATTAGAACTATTTAGTACTTTTTTATCATTTTAAAAATGAATTTTTAAAAATTAATCAGTATTTTTATTTATTTATTATTTTTGCATACAAACCGCCTTAGACAATCAGTTTGTTATCCTAGATTGTGGATACGACTGAAAAACTAAATTTTATTGAATCAATCTACCAAAAATTAAATTTCTATGGATGCAGATTAAAAAATATATATGCGACGAAATAAAAACAGAAGTGAAAATCCTATTTTGACGTTAATATCCAAAGAAACATTTTTTTCCTCTTTTGGTAAAAGCACGCGAATGAATATTTTGATGGATGAAGTTGAATTTCATCATAACATTAAAAACATTGTTATAAATTATGTATTAAATTAATTTTTTAAAAAAGATTATTAAAAATAAAGAAAAAAATGACGTTGATATTATTAAAAGGTAATTTTTTTGCGTTTTAAAACTAAGCAAAAACAATTTTTGTGAGATAATAATTTTGTAAGATTTGGTTTTTCATCAATTTCTGTAATTAAATCATAATGATTATGCATTCGACAACAGTTAAGCCTATTTTCACGCTAGAGTAAACTTTTTGTTTGATGCTTCTGTCTCGATTTCTTTCTCTGACTGAATGATATTTTGCCCCCCCCCCCTAATATATTGCAGTTCAATTAATTAGAGAAATGTTGAATTAAGTGCAGCTATGAAACGTTCAGTGAAGCAATCTGAAACGTTTGTATAGCGATTTGTTTACATTAGACACTTGCCATTCAGCAATTAAAAATAAGCACAATTTTTGTACCATCTACATTTGCGTTAAGTATATATACAAATCAAAGTTCTTTATCTTTTAGCTTTCTCTTATACGTAGTATAGAAAAAGTGTCAAAAAAGTCGGACTTGAGGTTTTAACAAATCTCCACGTTTTAAACCTCCCTGAGTTAAAAAAAAACATGTTTGGAAAATGTCCGTCTTTCTGTCATTAATAAAGATAACTCAAAAACACTTTTAGTTAGGCAGATGAAATTTGGTATACTGTCTTTGCACCAATTTCTATTGAATTTTGAACAAGATCTACGCAGAAGAAATCTGTTAGTTCAACTGTTCGAATATAATTTAACACGATAAATAAAAAGCGAAGAGATGTAGATAGACAAAATTTGATGCACAGAATCATGACACATTTTGAGTCAAATCTAACTACGGATTGACTGTCTGTCGGTCTGTACTTTTAGAAGTATGTAAACACGATAATTCAAAGACTCAATGACTTAAATATATCGAATTCGGTATGTGATTACAAGTGTAGTTTTGTGTCAAATTTTTGTTTCAATGTTTGGGAAAAACAGGATACAGATTCAATTTTCGGATGTTGTTAACTGCATACCAGGGATTAATCGCTACATAACTCGCGGCAGATCTCACGATAGATTCAGTACAAATAATAAATTCATGCCAAAGGTTAATATTTCGTTACTGTTGTCCGCTAATGTCAAACAAAGCAATCCCAGGTATAAACAACTTTATTAGAAAGTACGCGAGACAGTTTTGTGGGGACCACTTTTGCTTGGATTATATTTATTAAATTTATTTATCATGGAAATTTATGTAGGGCCAAAAATATAACAAAACCGGAGATACATAAAATCAATCTTTTTTGTGTTCCTCTCAACTTTTTCGAGGGGAAAAAAATATCAATTTTGATCAAATCCCTTTAAACTGTATCTTTTTTTTTCTTATGTCCCGTCCTTAATAATCAGAATAATATCCGCTACATTTATTCTACATCGGACTGTTTTGAAATGAAGAACTGAACAACCCACCGTAAAATATACCTTCCATTTTCAGAATAACACGATGCAGACAAAAGAAACGGAAAGAAAATCCCTCTGTGTGCTTGTATACTTCTTTACAAATGCATTGAAAATCCCTACGGTTTTTCAAAAAGTGGTCTGCTCGAAAACACACAAATACAAACGGAGCTTGGACATTTTTTTTTCTTTCCCCCCTCTTTCCTTTCTTTCCAGACTAAAAGGAGATAGTTCATTGGGGGCAAAAAATAAGAGACAAGAAAAGACGATGACTGTCAGCTGAAAAGATGTCTGCAGAGATATTGATCTTCTCTCAGCTTGTCTTCGGTGATGGAAGAGTTTGCTGGCTTCTTTCTTTTACGGAGATAGCTTGGGGGTTTGTTCGTGTAAAAGCTCTTCAGCTACAAAACATTCTTGTGTCCTTTGTGTGGCATCATTTAAGAATAAATTGTTGCTTGTTTATGGCTGGAAGTTTGACGAGAAGCTGTTGTGAGTTAATGTTAAGCACATTTATGAAATAAGTCATTATTAGATATGGAAAGATATAAAAAAAACTGTGACATTTATATTGACAAATATTTTTGAGACATTATGTTGTGCTTTAACTTTCTGGCCTTAGGAATCTTTTTTTTTTCAAAGCCTTTTGAACCAAAGAGTAGATCTTAATATAACAAGAGGTGACCATAAAATAATTTTTCTTATTTGGAAGCATATTCAACTAAAACTAATGAATAAGATGAAAGCAAATCTCATAAGTTGACTGCAGAAGCCATGGGAAGATAACTTATGCAAAATGAACTTTAAAATTTTTTAGCAGAATGTGTCGATATACACAGGAAAGCGCTATGAATTGAAATTTTACAGATGGTCTGACAATTCTAATGTTTATGAATAATAGAACTTAATGTACAGGGGGGAGGGACGTAAAATAATTTTCCCTGTTTGGAGACATATTCTGCTAAAACTAATGAATAGGATGAAAGTAAATTTCATATGTTGACCAAGGAAGCTATGGAAAGGTAAATTCTGCTAAATGAATTTTTTAAAAATTAGCTGAATATGGGGAAAATACACAGGGAACCACAACCGAAATACACAGGGAACAACAATGAATTGAAATAGCCAGATAATTCTAATGTTTGTGAATTAGGAGTATTAATATTCAGGAGGGGACTATAATATTCAAGACTTAATATTCAGGAGGGGACAGTAAAATAATTTTCCCTATTTAGAAACATCTTCATCTAAAATTAATAAATAAAATAAAAAGCAAATTTCATATATTGAGCACTGAAGCCATGGGAAGATAGGCTAGATTGATAAATTTTGCAGAATTTGTTGATATACATAGGGAAGCACAGTCAATTGAAATTCTATAGAAAGCCAAGGAATTCTAATGTTTATGAATAAAAGATTATATTCTAGGATTTCATGCTGTATGTGATTTAGTTTGATATTTTTTTGTATCACCTCAACATTAATGAGATTTTATATAATCCATTTTTTGAGTATTCATTGTAGCCAGTTTTCGTTCTGACAGCTCCAAAATACCTCTTACTTTTCCTTTCCATTCCATTCATTCCATTTATTAGTTTTAATTGTACGTGCTTCCATGCATGGAAAGTTATTTTATGGGCATACTGTGCATTTATGTTTATATGGTTAGTTAAAATTATAATCTAAACAGCTGGTATGAATAAACACAAATTTATATATTCTTATCCATATGTTCAATCTATATGATAATTTCACAATTATCTTATATATTTTTTATTTTCAACTGTGGCCAAATTGATACATACCATCGATTAGCATTCCTTTCTCTAAATTTTCATACCATTTCAGTATGAGGACTTTTGGCTACCGACCAGATTTAACGGCAGATGTCATGTCCTAGGAGTAGCCCATCTTCCCCGTGATCTAGGCGTCCCGAATTCGAGTCCTGATTCAGGCATGGTTGTTCTTTACTCTGTGTTCTATCTGTGAGGTGTGTGAAGGAGCTCTCCTGTAAAAGGGGGTTGTGCAAGCGAGTGTGTGAGTGTCATCTTCATATGAGCTAGAAGTCAGACTTCTACCTCGGGTGTTTAGGGGCCTTTAAAACATAGAGCTGATATATAAATGGAGGGTGCTAGTCGTATGTTTTTTATCGAAACAAGTGTACCCAACATGAGTCACATGACTTAGGGAGAATCTGAGAGTAATAATACCTTTTTTGGCGATATATCGCAAATCTTGGCATACTCAAAATCTGTCGCGCAATCTTTTGGTTCCTAGCATTGGGTCTGGTCGATTTTTATTTCCTGAAAAATTTATTTATTTATTTATTTATTCTTATCTGGTTTTGAGATTATCATTCTACTAAGCAAAAAGTAAGCAAACTGGTTTCGAAAATATTTTTTATTTATTTTCATAACATCAATAGCTGTGTTTGTTGATTTAAATTATGTTTAGTTTTCTGCTTTTTTTTTTTTTGCATTAATTAAAAGTGATTATTTTTCTTCTTTAAGTAAACATTTTCTTTATTTTATTTATCTGAAAACATCTTTTAATTTTACATTACATGTTCAAATACTTCTATTAATATCTCAAACAGATAAAAAAAACCTTTATAAAAACAGATTATGAAAGTGACCTAAGTCTTTTTTTTTTTCTGATTATTTAAAAAAATACATTTGTATTTATAATTATTTTTCTTTCTAAAAATTAAATTTTAATCCAAGAATTAAAAGAATATATATTTATTTTTGCATAAAAAATGAAAAAGATATTAATTAATACTGTTGAATTATTTTGAGATAATTTAGAAAGAAAATAAAAAAATTATTTACCCAGAATCGATGCGGGTCTTTGCAAATGCTACGCCAGTGCCGTGACCACCGTACTATTCGAGCATTCCCTCTTGGAATGCATTATTAGTATATAAGCTATATTGAAAATTTCAAAGTTCTAACTACCGCATAAACAAAAATCAGTCATTTTTGGAATCTTAAATGTGTTTAATACAATAAAAAAATTCGAATTTTTTATGAAAACTGTGATTTTAGGGTATGTACATACAGCAAGTTATTAATAAATGTTGACATTCAGACAAAATTTTTATAGATAAAGATAGCATTTCTTTCTTTAATAGTTTCTTATCTTTAGAATATCCAATAGTTTCTTTTTATATTTTAATTAAAATTTATAAAAACATGCAATTATTACTACCACATTTATGAAATTTTACTATCTAGCATTTTCAATAAAACATACGTTTTAGTTTCACTATTTCATTCACAATGATGGTTTAATATCGTTCACGGTATAATACGATTCGAATATTTATGGTAAAAAAAAACATATTGGAATAATAAGGAAATTTATTTGCATTAAAATAAATACACAACTATTAATTGATCAATAATGTTTATATATACACTTGTATTGGCAAGAAAAAAATCATGCCAAGCTTGCAGCCGAGTGCGTGCAACATATTCGAAATTAAAATAAAGCGAGTAGCAAAATATAATGCAGTTATATCAATTTAAATGAAGCTTAATAACAAGTTAACTAAATTAAATATAATAACTAAACAAACTATGAAATATTATTCAGTTATAACATCAAAATCACTGAGTGATCCAAGTTACGAAATTTTAAACTTACTTGAAATGGATATAAATATAATATGTTTATTGTACATAGCTGTGAAATGATACAGGAAAATCCTTGAAGATTTTTCTTTGCATCCTATTTCACAGCAAGAGTTAATCATGGCTTAAATAACCTTTAAAATTTAACAATTAAAAGCGAGAAATAATCTGCCATTGAAATATAATGGAGAATGGAAAATGCGGTTACAGCGAATACAAATTCTCTACCGAAGTCACGTGATTTTATCTTGTCCTACACCAAAATAGGGTGCAGTCCCTCTATTATTATTTCAACTCTATACTTTACCCTCGAAAGCTACTGCACAAACTCGGCTTAAATCGTTGACTTCGACAGCGGGCTTGTCTGTGACAAGTGCCATAAGTAACAACAACCAGATTTAACGGGCAGCATACCTTGAACGATTATAACACAGTTTCATCATTTGAAATATGAAGTGTATTTGTTATAATTTTGAAATTTCGCATGCGATATTTTGTAATGGCTGTTAAAAAAAACCAAGAAATTTAAAATAGATATTGAAAAATAGGCTAATAAAGAAAAATATAGACACTTAAAGTTATGCCTTGAAAATCCTTAAATGAATATTCCAGAGATTTCGGTAATTTCTGATATTAGGAATTTACGAAGAAATTAATAATATATAAGGGATAAAAAAAAAGAGTTGGAAATTTTAACCTTTTAAAAAGAAGTAATTATATCCATTTAAACTGTTTATTAATTTGAATTAAAAATGTTTTTATTGCCTTTTAATTGTAGATAATTTTTTCAACACTGTCTCATGACATATATTATCTTAAAACGATAAAAGAAAATAGCTAGCAATAAAAGCTTTTTTCTTTCATAAAATGTTTTCAAAATTAGATACGATCATATTTTGTAAAAGAGCTCAAGGCAAAACTAGTTGGTACTGAATATTTTTTTTTCTCTTTTAATCATTTTTTTAAAGTCAATGCCATTTTGAAATGTTAAGCACTTAAATCTTATCGGCCAAAAAGATAAGATATTTTGAACTTTGAGTTGGAATCATATTTTCAAAAATCACCGTTTTCATCCGAAATATTTCGTCTTACTTTATTCATCTAGATAAACCATGAAATTCATTTGCCAATTTGAAAATCTAAAAATGTTTAATGTTTAAAATAAAGTTGATAAAAATATTCAGATATTAATTGAAAAAAACCTTACTGCTTATGGTTAGTGATTTTCATAAATGGTTAGCAATTAAACATAACTACATTAGCTATTTAAAAAAGATAGCAAACTCAAATTCTCTTTGAAATTCACAATAAATTGATCTAATATATCGTAAAATGAATATTAAATCTAGATAACTACAAATTAGCAAAGTTTAAGTAGTACGAAGAAAGATCCATTTAAGTAAGTTTACAATTTGCTGCAACTGAATACTTGATTTAGATATTAATTTTTTTTAAAAAAACGTTACTGGTTATGGTTAAGAACTTTCTGAATGGTTTACAATTAAATATAACTAAATTACCAATTAACAAAGATCGCAAATCTCAATCATTTTTCATATCTGATTTGATATTTTCTCTTATTTCTTGCTGATATGTGCTCCTTCAGCTGGAAACCTTTCGATTTCCGTAGCTGAAGAGAAGGAATGATACATAAAAAATGTATATATTGTTAAAAAATTAGACCTCTACGTTTTGATAAATTACTGTTTAAGATGGATCAAAAAAAAAAAAAAATTCAATTTTTTTTTTTTTTTGAACACTATAATTTAAAAACGCAGTAGTCTAGAAAGCTCAAATTAGTACTTGGTTATTGCGCCGAAATTGCAGATTTCCGTCAAATTTCAATGAACTCTGGCAGACTAAGATTTTTCTAAAATATACTAACTAAAATTACGACTTTTTTTTTTTTGCTGCTGTTTTTGCCTTAAAATTACTTGTCAAAATTTTTCTAACTTTATTACGGCATATTTTTGCAGTCAAATTCAACTCACTCCCCCCCTTCTTCCATATTCAACTCTTGAGACTCTTTTCATTTTTATACCCATGGATTTTTCGCGACTTCCCCTCGCTCGGGTGAGTGTAGAATTTAGTAAAAATCATCTGTCGCAAGTGGTGCAAAGTCATTCATCCCTCGATTCGACTTCATACAGCTAGGGGGAGCGAGTTCCCAACACCCCATAAACGAACACTCTCATAAAATGGAGTGTCGGCGCCAGATCCTTGCATCCTAAAAGTTCCTGGAATCAGACGATTAAGAAAAAAGGCCCGACCACTTAAGAACAGGGAGGCTCTGCGCCCTAATCATAGTGCAAAGCTCGGGCGTCTACTTTTTTTTCTGGGCGGATCTTTTTTTTCATGAGTGGCGCCCTGGGGCGTTTTGTATGCCCCTTCCGGATTGGCTCGTAGGTTTACTATTGAAGTACTTGCATATGTTCGCAAACACCCTCCTCCCTTTATCTGCCCCCTCCTTTCCCCCAAAGTAAGAAAAGTAGTAACGACCGATTTGAATCTGCGAACAATGATGGTTTTAAATTTACGCCAGAATTCATCTAGACTACCATTTTTTTTTTTTTTTTCTTGTGGTACAACCCAAAATATATTTCCACGACAAAAATTCTCGAAGTAAGAGCGAAAATGGTAATTTTCCTGATAGGTTTCTGAGAACTCAGTTTTATAAGTTATAGATAAGTTTGTTGATAGATTTATTATAAACTTTTGTTTGCGTTCATTTTTTTTCCCAAGTTTGTAGAAATGATGTTTTTCTGTCGACTTTTCGCTCAGTTTCTAATTTGCTGGGATTCACTTGTATTTTGTATTTCACTTGTTTATTTATCTCATCGCAATGACAGTATTCTATTTTAATATTTTTGAAAGTTAACTATCAATTAATTGTCATTTTTGTTTTAAGAAAACCCACTGAATTTGAATATGGCCAATTGTTCTTGCTGTAAGAATCGTAATATCTCTTTTAAAAGTTGTCATATTTTTAGAGTGGAAATAGTTGTAAATGATTTAAGAAATTAGATTTAATAATATAAATTTGAATTGTAGTTTGTTGTTGTGACCCATGGCCTTTTACAAATTCCCTGATAGTTATCTGTCAGTGATTTAAGCCGAGTGAGCGTCTCTTGTTTTTTAAGTAGCGCCAATTAGGGCCAAGACTTAGCTTCTTCTTGCGTCATATTCGCTTGCACAACCCCTTTTTACAGAGAGGTACATTCACACACCTCACAGATAAAACACATAAGAACAACCATGCCCGAACCGGGACTCGAATCTGGGACTGAATTGTAGCTTGATTCGGTATTACCGTTTGGTTGCTTTTACTTTCCCCAATCTTTTTTAATCTTTCTTTTCCAAACTAAACTTGTTGCAATCAATTAATTGATTTCTGTTGTTAATTTTTTTCATCCTTTCCTTCATAATAAAAATAATTCCGAGAAAATCGATGGAATTTTCTGACAAAGTAACTGAAGATACCACATATCGACTAACTAATGCATGTGTGGAATCCTCATACTGTTTATTATATCTTTCTAAGAAAAATGAAACTTCAATAGCATTGAATATGGTGGCGAAAAAACAAGGCCATATCGGTCATATTTTGTATTAAAAAATTTCTGTTGCTATGTAATTTACCAAAACATAGGGGAAATAGTAATGGAATATGCATTTGAATCTTTTAGATCATTTATGGAAGCGATAAGTAAAGAAACTAAATAATTAAAATAGTTTTTAAGAAGAAAAAAGTAGGTGTATAAGATCCTATTAATATGTAGAAGTAGATGTATAACAAGACTTTCAGTAATAAGTTTATCGATAAGTAACAACTATATTCTTGGAAAAAAATATGTAAATTGCTAGAATTTTTTTTATAATAGGTAACCGGATGTTTATTTCAATATTTTGAAAAAAATAATTTGTTAACCTTTCTTTTAAACTCGTTATTGCATTTGTTAATCACAATGCAACTTATTAACTCAAAATTAAAGAGATCACAATAAAAATTAGATTTGTACAAAAATAAGAAAAATTAGAACTAAAAATTTTCAAAAAAAAGGGAAAGTAACAATTTTTAAACAAAGAAGTGATAATAAAAATTATTTTTTTATTATGTAATATTTTAATAAATAATGCATGATTAACGAATAAATGAAAAGTAATTTTATTAAGTAAAGATGTTATCGACCATTCAACATTTCAACCCACCTTTGGTTCAAAATGCTGTAGATTTAAGGCAGAGGGGAGCTGGACTTTCATTGTATGCGGTTCTTTCAATCAGCGCCCTCTGGAGCTCTAAAGTTTTAGTAAGAATCAAACGAGCAACAAATACGTTGCTGCCATATATTGTTCTCTTCTACGTTTTGTATATTCTTGAAGTAGTAGACTTGTTAGTGTGGTTTGTAACTAATTAAACTAATTACACTAATTAAACAGTTTGATTAATCCAAGTTGTCTCCCCTGCAATAATAATTAAAATTACTTAATAATTTCAATTAGTAAGGATAATTTTAATAAATAAGCAGTGCACAGAACTTGAAGTGCAATAATTGATCAGAAAAAATTTCAAAATAAATAATACAATTCGCAGAGAATTGACCAAAGTTTTTTTTAAGTGCGATCTGTTTTATTGCATTAAAGAGAAATTTTTTATTTGTTTGTTTAAAATGAACATCTCAAAGTCGCTCTTTTTTGTTTCGTAAATAATTTTTGTAGTTTGTGGTTTTGTGTTGTAGTAGATAGTGGACAATTTCGTCTTCTAGATAAAAACTATTAAATAAAAAGAAACGATGAATAATTGAAGACATTCTAAAAAAATTTGCATAGAACTTTTACTGCAATAATTGGTCAACAAAAATTTCAAAATAAATTGTTCAATTCACAGCAGATGGATCAAAGTTTTTTTTAAAAAATAAGATCTGCTTTATTGCATTATTAAGTTAGATGACCCCCCCCCCTTCTACATAAAATGAACATTTAAAGTCGCTGTTTTTTGATTTCTAGTTTTAAATTTTTTCTAGTTAAAAAAATAAATAAATGAATAAATAATGTTAAATATTGGAAGTCATTCTAAAAAATTTTGGAACTTTTCATGAGCACGGTATATTTTTCTCTCGTTTTTTTATGACAAATCATGATTTATTTTAATTTTAGACAAAATCATGATGGGTATTTTATTTCATTAAAGAAAATTCATAGTGTGATATTTTCATTTTATTTCTCTATCAATTATATTACTCATTAAGATTCGTACTTTTTTATTGCAAATGCTATCTTTATGCCTGTAGCTATTAATTTCTTATTTTAGCTACCAAATATCATAGATAGAAACATTTACCGTTTATAAATTTATTTGATAATTAATGCACTCATTTTTTATTTCTAGGTGAGTACTCCGAATTTTGAAGGTGTTTCTTCTACGTGGACGACATCCTTTTAAATGCAATGGATGAGGATATAAATTATGGAATAAGGATATAAATTATCTCTTTATCTGGTTCTTGCAGATGTTAGAAATTCCAAGCTTTGTTTATTAATTTATCTTCTTGCCTGAGTGAGTATTTAATAAAAATGTTCTGTCAATAAAAATATCTACTATGTTTTTTCCTTAACAATCGAAATATTTATGATTTCTGACAGTCAGTGGCAACACACGTTGAAAGTAGTAGGAAAATTACTAACGACTGATTGTTGATGAATGGTTAATAAGATTATCTGCGTAACTTAAGATTATAGAAACAGATCCATGATATTAAAGAGCTCCGTTTTTTAATTTACTAAATTTGAATATAAATTTTGATCCAATAATTATTTTTCGTATAATTTTAAGCCGTATTAACAATACAATTGCAATTGATGGTGTGACGAAAATCAGTGGCTGCATACGACTAGGGAGAGGGGTGCATTGATTGGGGGGTTAAGGGGAGTATTGAGGTCCCCCCTTAACCCCAGTTTTGTGTATATAATTTTTCATTCTAAAGGCACTAGTCTTATGCAGTGACAAAACATTAGTGCTTTTAAATCATTCTTCAATTTATTGTTCATTTAATCCCACTTATTTTATTTCTTTAGAATTCTCTATTTTATGAAGTTCAGGTTTATTTTATTTTATTTATTTATTTATTTTTGTTCCATACCTGTGTTATGTCTGATTTCTTTCTATTGGTGGATCATTATTTGTTTCGAACCGATTTTAGTAATTCGTTTGGATTGTTCGTGAGCATTATGGATAAAGAAGATACCATTGTAATGAAACAACCTTATATATATAAACATAATTTTTGAATCAGAGTCGTGGTCGAAGACAGAGAAGAAGACTTTGAATTTTTTAACTTCGTTTTATCTCCATCCCGTGAGGCATGATTTTTTGCACAAGCAGAAGAGACGAGCACAACACAGAACGACACAAAACGAAATGAGGAAAAGCTAATGAAAATTTTATCCCTGTGAATATATACTGTGAGATTTTAATAGGGATTTCCAACACATGTTAATCACAGGTAAGGGAATCATAGGGATCTTTTAGAAGAATTTGTATAAGTCAGCAATATTTTATCCCTTCACTCGGAGTGTGGAAACTTGTCGGCTTTTAGCAATTTTAGAACTCCTGTTGAATTAATTAAATAGAAAAAGTGGAATGGGATCAGGAAAGAAGAGAATATTTTAGAATGAAATTGATATGTGCTGAATTGAACTAAGAATTAGGAAATTAATTAAGTTTAAATTAGATTTTAAAATATCATTGTGTGTGTGTGTGTGTGTGTGTGTGTGTGTGTGTGTGTGTGTGTGTGTGTGTATTAATCTGTGATAGTCGGAGATATTGGAAAAATAACAACCTATCTAGACGGACATATTTTCTAGTTATGTGATAGTGAACTTACTTATCTCATGAAGAATCTCAAAATTAAATAATGCCGATACTTAAAATCAGAAGAAACATAATTTTGCTTTTCCAGGAATTTATAAACTTTATTTATTTATATATATATTTTAGATAAATAAATATTCAGTATACATTTTTAAATCTAATTTTGCGAGGGCAAGGGGTGGGAAAAAAACTATTCCCTCTTCCAAGGGAGAAATATAGTTATTTGTGCATAATATTTGCGTGCGGAAAATGTTTATACATTCCTACTTGCCATTTACAACGTGATGTTACTGTTATGAGGAGAGAGCAAGGGCACAGATGCCACCGAGCTTTATTATATTTTCTTCCCGTCTTCAAATGCTGCAACCTACCGCTAGTACTGGAGCAAAGGGGGAAAAAAGAAAAAAGTATATGTTCATGGATGGTACGCACCATCAGGCAGTAACCATTCCCGCTACGGTTGCAGTGTGCATTTGTGGGTAAAGGAAGCAAGAGTACTTACTCACCCCTCCTCCCTTTTGATGGTGAACCCCATTTCTTTCTTCGTACAAAGACATCTCTCTCTCTCTCTTGTTCCAGATTTTTCGCTCTTTTCTTATGATATTGAATAGTGAGAGTAAAAGCTGCGCATGTCATTTCAAGATCAGTTCAGAAATATGCTTCGTTTTCGATGTGGAAAGTGCTGCATTTCTTTAATCAATTTAGTTTCAGTTAATTTTTAGGGAGGATTTTGATAACAAGAAGATAACAACAAGATTTCGATAACAATATATATCTTGCCATCAAGATATTATATTTGATTACAAAATATATATATATGTAATGATGTCACCTGTAATAGTTTACTTCATTCAGATCTCAAGCTCAGAAACAGCACTGAGAATTTTCTTCATAACACTTCACAACGAGAAATTTCTAGCCTTTGCTCAGTATAAACAACAGCGCAAAATTAATAGAACAAAATTATTGAAAAATGGAAAATATTTGTTTTAATATTAATATTGAGACAAACATTTTCCAATATTTTAATATTTGTTGTCTTCTTTGATATATATTGGAGGAACGAATCTCCTGCTAAATGTTTTTGTCTACTAAATTGAATGTTATCGTGTATTTCAATTTCAATAAATAACTGTTTTCGCTAAAATGTTACCCATGATAAACATTCTAATGCTATTTGTGTCTAGATTTGAAGTCCACCTGAAGTCGTATGAATTGTAGACTTTACAAGATTAGTTACAAGCATTTAAATACTATTTTTAATAGAGGAAATGAAATCCATAAATAGTATTTTGCTGTTAATTGCATTATTAAATCCAAATGAAGCGTTCATTTTTTATTTTGCATTTAAAAGAAATGCTGATTTAATTTGTATAGGTATTAAAAAAAAAACTGGAAATATTTTTAACAGATTGTTTTTAATCAATTATATTTTTAATAAGTTGTTCAACAACGCAAACATAAATATACATATAACAAATTCAATTTATACACATTTTTAAAATTAACCATTTTCTGACTTAAATTAAAATTCACTTAAAAAAGCATTTCTGAGTTCGAATTTATCTGATTTTCGTACGCATTTCAGAGTCTAATTTCTGTAACTTTAATTAATTTTTTTATCCGATATTAAGATGCAAAATCGCTTGAAAATCATCTAACCGAAATTGGTTCACAAGATTTTTAATAAAATTCACCTCTAGAACAAATTTTATTGCTTTTCTACAGACTTACACAGATTACAAGTCATGGTTTGGTATGTCAGTACGTTCGGTTGGAATTTTTTGAAAAGCGTCAAAAAATATTAATAATTTTGAATTTTTGCATGAAATAATTATTAAAAAATAATTTTAGAACAAAAAGCAATGCCAGTTAAATGCTAAATCTTTTTTTTTAAATAATTGGAGAAAAAAACTGAAGCTTTTTGGCTAAATAGATATATAAGGTAAAAACCTTCTAGCTTAGTTTATCAAATGATGAAGTCTTGTAGTTTGTTTAAGAAATGTATTACCTAATTTCTTAGCTAAAAATTAAGATATATTTCCATCCACTCTTTAAATATTAAGGTTTTGTTGATAAATAACATGATTTTTTTAAAACATAAATCATTAATATAAATATGGAATATTTCTAAATGTACAGATTGCTTCTAAATAAGAAACGGAAGAACACATTCAAAATATATAATTATACCTGTACTTTATTTGCCCTGTATATCTGTATGTTGTTCACATAAGTACATAAGCATCCATAAATTCAATATTCATTTAATACTAACATTCATCCATATATGCTAATACTAAATGAATGTTTGTATCTTTTTAAATTATATTATTTTTTCATCTTGTTTCTTGTTCACTGAAAAAGGGAGAAAATATGCCTAACTTTACTTATAGGCAGTGATGTAGATATTTTTGGTGAATTTTTAATACAATAATGCTTTTAGGCTGATCATTATCTGTAAATTGTTATCTGCATGATGTGACATGCATGTTCTTTTCATGGCCCACGTCTTCATAGGGCGAAACATTAGATCTTGAGTTATATATTTGGTTGTGATTTGCGATCTGGCTTGTAGGAAAAGGTTTTTTTTTTTTAATTTTAATTAAAAATTTTCACAAAAAATTTTAATTGGGGAAATTAACTAGATTTTAAAGTTTTTAACCTTAATAGCTTCGAATTTATTCTTTTATATTTCTTAAAAATCATTTTTACATAATTTTAAAATTTAAAAGCAAAACTTTTTAATGATATCGATATTTTGTTAAAATTTCTTCTCTAATTTTAATAGTATTTTTAAATATATTTTACAATACTTTTCGTTTCTTTAGTAATTATTTTTATACCCACGATCGTGCGACGATATTAAACCATGTTTTGTGTGTACATTTGTCGATGTTATATAATTAGTAGACCTAAGCTGTATAATTATCCTTTCTCTACAATTAAGATGAATTAGGCTCCTGGATATTTTTTTATGTATGTCTCTTCGTTTCTTTCTTCATTTTTTTTAGTTAAATTGTCATGCAAATGTAGATTGCGAAACAACATAATGCTTTTTCACAGTCACTAAAATTGAAAATTATGTTACTGATTGTGAGATAATTTTGCAAAGCACAAAATCTTTTATAAGATTCATTTGCTTTTCTTTATTTCTCTTCTTTTTTTCTGGTAAGGAAGAATTCGAAGCGCATAATTTGTCTTATCGCGGATTAAATTTGAATTTTCGTGTTGCATAAAAACATATTAGGTGAGAAACAGTATTCTGCGCTTTGAAATTGTGTATCTCTTTTAAGTGCGGTTGTTTTCTTTTTATCATTTTATTTAAAGATAACATATAACATTGAATCTTACACCTAAAAGCTATCTGCTTCTGTTAATCTCTTGTCACTTAGTATTCATCTAGTGTGTTCATTTGAATTCTGGAAACAATTTTTGCGATATTTTGCGACTTAAAAAGAATAAGGAAACGCAAAGTTTGATATCTTTATTGAAACACTTCCATTCAGCAAATTATACATTTCTATTCCTCCTTTTCTCTAAGAATAATTTAATGATATGTATATTTTATGTGCTGGGCTGAAATGATTCTGAAATCAGCAACTCTAAAAACCATCGTCTCAAGTGTATTATATAAAGACATGGCTGTAAAATTTTCTTTTCACTTACATTACAAAAGAAGCATTAAATTGGGTTTTTGTCAATGAGATATAAAAGATTCTAAGGTCTAAAATTCTGGACATTCAAAACAATAAAATTTATTATTAACAGAAATTAAACTTTTAAAATAGTATTTTTCTAAGTTTTACATTTATCTGAATGTATAGATCTTCCTGTCAAACTCGGGGGCCTATAGATGATTAGAAAAAACTAAACATTTTGTGACATTACTACGAACTTTATGACCCAAAATTTTCCACCTTCGTAGATATAATAAAGGGTGTCCCAAAATTATCGCAAGATTTGAATTTGCTACTATTCCTGCAATAAAGTGTTGGCAACCCTGCTAAAAAATCATTTGACAGCTGATAATTTAGAGTTAGTAAATCTGGAATGTTACACGATAGAAAAACGGTTAACGCATAATTTGAATTATATAAAAAAACACAGTTTTTTTTTCTTTAAATTGTTGTATTTTTATTAAATTGTAAAGTACATAAAATAGGGTTATGTCTGGAATATTGAATCGTAGGGCAAATGTCCTCCACAGCTTTGCTGGCACATACGCACTCTTTTGTCAAGATTTTCCATGCCCATTTTGCATAAATGTGGCTGAATTTCGTTGATGCAGCTTTAAATTAAATCCTTCATTGCACGCGTCCTTGTGGGCTTTTTGGATAGACCTTTGACTTCAAATAACCCCATAAAAAATCCAATATTGTTAAATTACACGATCTAGAGGGCCAATTCTCAAATTTTCAAACTGTGGCTGCCGGACTTTCATTATTTTTGAAATATTGTTCAACAAGGAAATCAAATTTTCTATCGGGTAACGCTCCATTTTTATTAACCCTAAATTATCATCTGACACATGGGTTTTTTTAATATGGTTGCCAACACTTTATGGCATAAATGATGGCAAATTCAGATCTTGTGTTAACTTTGGGACATACTTTACATCAAGAAGTATATCTGAAAGTAATAAAAATGAAACATGTGTTGAGGTCTCTCTATACATATTTAAAGTTAGCTAGGCTTAAATAAGCGACAATTCACTGTCCTCTTAAGTGAATTAGAAAATTTTTGCTATATAAATAATTACTAACATTCTCCATGATGAACCTATCAAATTAATCACTTTGTCAAGTATCAGTAAAAAAACTTTAAAGTTTAAAAGTCTCCTAGAACTTACTACATAACATATTTAGCTCACATTAACTTGGGCCGTGTTTATTTAGCCCGTGTTAACATTTCGCTTTGGCATTTTCTGTACTGGAATTAAACTCAGAAATGTTCAATAAAACTTCTCTGTTCAGATAAAATGTCGTATATTTTTGAATGAAGGAGAATAAAAGGAAGGTATTTACTACATTTTTGTCTTTATTTCTTTACAGAGAAACCGAGAACTCCATTTATCGATTTATAGATAAACTCAAAAATGTGACATCAAAACTTGTAACGTCATTCAGGTATATTGTGTCAATATGAACGTCGATTGGTGTTTGAATGAAACAATGAGAATAAAATGAAGTACGTACTTTATTTTATTAGAGATAGGAAAGTTTATTTAATCCGAAGAAAACGTGATAGAAGAATTTAGTGAGGTACTAGGAAAAACCAGCGAGAGGGGTCTCACCGGTATTTTCTCGCACGCACTTTAATGCACTGGTCATACCAGAGAACGACTTACATGGTACTGGTGTACAATAGTTACGAAACATTTACTTTTGGCATTTTTACTGAAATTATCGTGTGATCTTTGTCGATTTATTTGGCATGCGTTAATAAAACGCAAAAATCAAATTTGTGTTTCAGACACGTTTTTCTCAACCGATTGAAATAAAAGTTTGACACAAAACTGTACTTGTTTGTACAAAATCACATATCTAATTTGATATATTTAAACCATTGCTTTTACTGCGTCTATATGTTTCTGAAAGTACAGACCGACAGACGGTTAATCCCTCATTGGATTTGGCTCAAAAATGGATGGGTGTCTACACTATAGATGTTAAATGTGTTTGCCAAATTTTATCCATCTAGTTCTCTTCGTTTTGTAATTATCATGTTAATTTATATTCGAACAGCCGTACAAAGAGACTTTCTCTGGTCGGACATTTGATAACCAACCACCTAATCATTGCCCAACCTTTGATAGAAATCTACAGATTTGGTGTAAAGACCGTATACCAAGTTTCATCCATCTAGACCAAAGCATTTTTTAGTTATCTTTGTCACAGATGAAGAGAGAGAGAGAGAGAGAAAGATATTTTTCAAAAAATAGGTTTTTCGTACTCAGAGGTGTCTAAAACGTAAGGATTCATCAAGATCTCGAGTTCGAATTTTTTGACAATTACTGTACTTTCTCCATACGACATATATGAGAAAGTGAAAAACTAAAGAAGGTATTAAATTGCTTGTTTTTCATTGAGGAATCTTCAATCAAATCAAAGGTTCTTTTTCCGTTTGCACAGTACGGAATTGCCGCCAAGCTAAATTAGCGCCAGTTGCCCTCAAACATTGGTGACAAATTAAATAACAGCCAGAGCCGGTAACCAAATATTGATGCCACCACACTCTACCACCAAAAGATTATAAACTCCAAAATTTGGGGGCATTTCTTTAATAGACAATTCTTAATTGTCAGAAACTTTTTTGCTGAAAATAAAGACTACTAAAACGCTTTTTCGATGATGATACGATATAATTCACGATATATAAAATGACGATATAATTTGGATATTTCGATAAATATTTCTGTATTGAGAGTTATTACGTGATAAAGAGCTTTTATGACTTTTACATTGGTAGTTTTAGTGCAAAAAATTTTATTTTAGAATTTTTTAAAAAAACTTTATTGTGTTAGAGATAGTTGTGTTTGTTGATTTCCATGACAACATGATATAAATATTTATTAAATTTATAGTGCCTGGCTTATTTAAATGGATTTTCTGTTATTGTTGCGTCCAGTGTAAAGAGTTGCCATAAGTGGTCTGGTATTTATATTTTTAAATATCTACTATTTTGTCTACGCGCTTCTGTCTAATGCACTTCAGAATTTATCAGATCCTGTTATTATAGCTTACAAAAATACATTTGATTTAAAAAAGCTTTGATTTAAATAAAATCAATATTTACTTGTTGTAGGTGAATAATAGGAAACAACATTCGTGGTACTATTTGAGGGTCTTTCATCTTTCATTTGATTAAAATCCGTTATATGTTGATTTATATAAAATTAATGTTTCATTAAAAATAAATTGCTTTCAAAGAATTATTTTATATTTCACTTTTGCAAAAATCTATATAGCTAAGCTAAGAAATCATTGACTAAAGATTTTACCAAATCTTGACATTTCTTGCATTAAATAATATTAAAAGATTATGACTATTTGAAATCGATCATTTTTCTTGGAGAAATTTCATTTTGTTTCATATTTGCATGTGCAGGATTCCGTAAAAGATCATTTTGTACGTTGTAAGAAGGGGAAGAAATTTAGGAGCCTTTGCTGTAGACTTTTCATTTTTCTCTACGAATTATGATGATTGTTGATCATACTTTGAAAAACAAGAATATTTCTTTCTTTCATTCTTTTTTTTTTTTTTTTTTTTTGTTGGAGGAGGAGACACGGCGACTTCATAATTAATTATTAAAATCGAAATTAGCAAAACTATATTCTGCTAATACAAAAGTAAAATGGCCCGCTTAAAAGCAGCCAAATATGTGATATAAATTCAATTTATTCGTGACTTTATGACAATTTATTCGTAAATATTTTTTAATACTTTAATTTTTATTATTAAAACATTTCTACTTTAATTAATGAATCGCTCAATTTTTCACTTTTCTCGAACCCTAGTAAATCTTCTGAATTGACAAAAATAAGTGGAATTCGAGTTTCGAAAGCAAAAAAATAGGACTGCATTTCTAACTTTTTGCATCTTTAGGTACTTGTAAATCATTTCAGTGGCGTAGCGAATGTGAATCACGTCCGAGACATAGTATATCTGCCGTCCCAAACTCACACAAAAGTTTCATCAGTAGTTTAATTTAAGTAAATAACACCCAAGACAAGGCATTCTTATATTTTGTATTTATTTATTTTGCCCTTCGTCATAAACGCACTAATGTTTTGCTTCATGGCATCACGTTAGATCGGTGCCGGTGCATTTTTATAGATCCCCTTGCTCTCTGGTCACTACCCCAATGTATAATCAGTGTCGCTTCGAGCGCAAGTTTTCAATACCTAATTTTGCAATGTTAATAATCGTTTGGAGTTTGTAGAATCAAATGATAACCTAAATGTTGGAGATTTTTGATCATTTGAAAAGAAATATGTCTTTATGCAGTGTATAGGACAGTGATAGGCAAATCGTGGCTGGCGATCAGATTGAGGACGTTCTTAGTAAAAGTCAACGTAAGAGTGAGTACCCTAATTAAATAACATTATACTTACCTATATAATTAAGATTTCAAAAATGTGGCTCCCAAAAGAGATTTCAGTCGTTGATAGGATTATTATAACCATCTGTTATGTTGATTAAAATTGATATTGTGTTTATTTATATTCCGTGTATTGATATTCTGTTAATTAAAATTGATATTTAATTATTGGAACACCACAGTTTCTATCCTGAAGAGTTCAGATATATTTTTTTGTTGATAATAAGAAAATAAAAAGGAATCGGAAACGATTCATCTTTTCGCATATATATATAATTTCTTATTTTTTCACTCCCTCAAGATATTTTATTTTTAAAGTGACAGAAACACACTATTGTTTTGTTTCCATGGCATTTCTCAAGATGCTTCCTAAGGCATCTATACTCCCCCCCTTTCGACCCTTGTTGCTATGCAGTGGCATTTCCTTCAAAGTGAGGCAATACATCGAACCAAATTTAATTATAAAAGTAAAAAATATTTTTTTTTATATTAAATTTCCAAATTTGTGGAAAAGCGATTTAAAACTCGTGTAATAATACCGGAAGTTTAAAACCTACCATCGTAAAGCATGAAAATTTCGATTTAATTATTAAGAAAAGATTAAATGCATTAACCAAAAGATACAAGTATCGAGTTTATACAAACTATATCGGATGCCACTGGCAATTCCTTCCAACTGTATCTACACATCAAACCAAAATTAATTTTATATATATATATATATATTGATGTTATATTTCTAAAACTAATGGGAAAGGGAGCAAGATTTAAAACTCGTGTGACAGTATTGGAATTTTAAAACCTCTTATCGTAAAATATGAAAACTTCGATTTTATAAGTATTTTAACTAAAAGAGATAGATCTTGTGTTTATACAAACGGTAGGGGATCTATAAAATTATTCTCTTCATGACTGTCCATTATTCACCACATTGGGTTGATTTATGTTCTTTTTATTTGGCATGCAACTTCATTCGGATCATGCGTAGTAGTAACTCAGGCTTTCCTCTCCCGATCTTTTTTCTCCCAGAAATATCAATACCCATTTTTCCGCCTGGAGAAGTATCTGTTGTTGTTCGCAACAACCTCCATTCGGCCCCAAGTGCCCCGTGCGACATATTGGCGAAAACATTTTCTCTGGGTAGGGGGAACAGCTGTGGATGATTTGGAGGGGACTGTTTCGGTTATTGCTTTTTTTTCCCTCTCTCTCTCTTTCCTCCCTCTGTTATTAGTCCTGATACTCTGATGATTGCCCTCTTCTCTATCATTAGTTATCGAGCTATAATGTTTCTTGATTTGCCATTTGTTCGAAAGAAATGTACTTCTGGACATCAGAAATGCCTGTTCGTGAAATCTAAATTAAGTATAGCATTCTGCAATGTTTTATCAATATTTTAACATATTTTTGCAACAGCAAACCAGTGGGAATGATCTAACCAAAACTTTTACACATATACTCTAATAAAGATGTTATCGGAGAGAACACCTTGCATAGCATTGCCGTACAATAGTTACGAAATATGAATCTTTGGCGTGAATTTATAATTTTTACTAAATTTGAAGTGTCATCCGCGGCGAATTATTTGGCGTGCAGTTAATTCCATCCGAACATCGAATTTGTGTTTTAGATGCGTTTTTCCCAAACGGTTGAAGCAAAAATTTGACACAAAACTACAATTGCAGTCATAAAATGACATACCATATTTGATAAATTTAAGGCATTGCGTCATTGAGTTAACGCATTTACATATAAATGTATAGACCAACAGACGGTCATTCCCTTGTTGGATTGGCTCGAAATTTGGTAAGCGTCTAGACTATAGATGTCAATTCTGTGTGTCGAATTTTGTTTATCGAATTCTGTGTGTCGAATTTTGTTTTCTAGTTATCGTGTTAACTTCTATTTGAACAGTCGGACAGACATACTACCTCTGAGAGGGTTTTTCTAAAATCTGATAGAAATCTACAAATTTGGTATAGAGACTGTAAACCAAATTTGTAGATTTCTGTCAGATTAAACCAAATTTCATCCGTCTAGTTCAAAACGTTTTTAGATTATCTTTGTCACAGACAGATGGACATTTTCCAGAACTCATCTCTTAAATAAATAATTTTTAAGCTTGTTAGGGAATTGCATTGATATAAAATTATTTTCCTGTATCTACAACTAACATTTCTTTCGTATATTTTATTCCTTTGGGCATAAGTACATTTGAAGGTTGCGAAAAATTTTGCATTAAAAATGGAATTGAAATTTAATTATTATTATTCGTATTGCTACTCTGTTACAAAAAGAAAAAAAAAAAACTTAAAAAAAATAATTTAATGTTACGACTTAATAAAGAATAAAAAGTATGTATATTGGTTGTGCATTTTTATGTATTCGTCAAAATATTTACTTATTTTGTACTTTTTTACATACTTCTCTTTAAAATAGAAAATTTAGCCATTTGTTTCTAGAACTATTATTTTCTATTACCAATTATCATAACTTCTGCTATGATTTTCCTCAGTGTTTATTCTAGACATAGAATAAAATTAACAATGAAGTATTTTTTTTAAATCTCCGAAGTATATGAGTAAAACTGAAAAGTGTTTATGACATTTCTTAAATAATTTTTAGCTGAAATTTCAAGGTTTATGAAATATGAATTTTGCAATCTACCCTTATTTCTGAAAATTTCACTGTCGATATCAACAACAGAAACATTCATAAAAAGAAATCTTTATACAGATTTATGAAGGTTAACAGCTCTGATTTTTTTTAAATATAACTACTCCCTTTTTTTATATATATTATTTGATCTAGTGATAAAATTCCTGCCTAGTTTGATATTTATTTCAGTGATGATCATTAAGATAACAGAAGATAAAAATATATAGCGATAAAAACTTGAAACTGGATATCAGGATTTTTTTTAAAAACTTAGTAGAAAAGAAGAAAGCATCATTTCTTCCTCTCCCCTCCCCCCTCTTTCATCTTCTTCTCAAATGTCCTTCAAAAGTTTTCTGGAAGAATCTTGTGCTTATCTTCGCTCTGACCTTCCAAAGTTTACTACGATTCTACTTCACTTTCGCTTCTCCGTAACTCCAAAAAGTAAACAAATAAATAAATAAAGTTACGTCAGTCAGCAACCACAACAACTTTTATTAAAAAAAAAAAATACGCTTGAAGCTTTCGTTCGGCCGTGTTTTTAACCATTTAAAAAAAAGTACCAAAAAAAAAGAATGAGTTGGGGGAAAAAAAGAACGAAAGGATGGTGGGGAGGGAAATGGGAAAAAAAGAAAAGAAAACGAAAAAACTTTTTTTTCTATTTTCCTCTCAGCTGCAGTTCGACGCCACGGCAGGTGTGGATGTTGGCGAGTATTTTTGTTCGCCAAAAGGTATAGTAACCCCTCGGATGGATGGAACACAGTGAGGCGTGTGTGTGAATGGAACTCCTTTCAGAATGTCTAACAGCTGAGCTCAGGAGACTTCTTTTTTCTTTTTTTTTTTTCCTTGCCTTTTTCTTTTCTTTTCATTTTTCTCTCCTACCAAGAGGAGTGTTTTATTATGTCCAGCTTCTGTAAGGCAATACAGGCAAGCGCCGAGAGCATCTGTAAAGATTTTACCCTAGATGAGCGCCGATACATTTGTTGTATTATATCTTGTCCAAGAAAAGTATCTTCTGATAAATTTAGACTTGCAAGACGTTTGTTAAAAGAAAAAGACCTAAGTAATATTTCATTTAATGGATTTCAGGTATTATAGACAGAGATCAAAACCCCTCCGCCTCCCCCCCCTCAGGTATTATAGACAGAGAGTTATTGGCGGGCTTGTGATAAAAGTTGATGGAGATGGGGGAAAAAATAGATATATCAAGGGTGTTTTGTTCTTTTAACGAATAATAAGTAATAAAAAGCAAAGGATAGTAATAGGAAGTTTTCAGTGGCGGATCTAGATAATTTGCAACCCTAGGCAATACATATTATGAGGCCCCTTTTTTTGATAAGATAGTCAATTTAGTTTCACATTTCACATATTTTTAACATGTGATTGATTTATTTTATATTTATGGATATATAATTATTTTTACATTTAAGCATTTGACTTTGGGTCGTTTAATGTAAGCTAACCTCATATTTGTGGCGTATTTGAATTATATCCGTCTTGAATCCTAGACGCTGCGGCCAGGATACATTTTTTTTTTTATCAAATAGAATTTAAAAACTTATAACAAATGTAAATAAATTTAACAATGTAGTCTAGTCCGCAACATCATAGCTTGTGAAGTTTTTGGCTTGATTCGTTTATCTTTTATGTTATTTTTAAAATTTAATCGTACTTATAGCAATGAAAACATGCGCATGGAAGATGTATTTAATATCGTTTCAACACAGAAATAAATTCTGAACTTTAACAAGTTAAACAATATAATAGTAGCGTGTAACAAATACAATGAAATATGCCTTTGTTAAATAAAGTATAAATATATATTTTTAAATTTTAAATAGGAAGAGAAATTGCTTGGAAATAAGATTAATACAATTAAAAAGCTATTTTTTTAAAATTTGAACTGATGTAAAAATAATTCTTATGCCATTAATTAATGATCCGAATGTATAATGGCATTAATATGTTTTGTAAAGTAAAGATTTCGATTGATTTTTATTTGAGTATTTAATTAGAGTTTTTTAATAAAAACTTTTCTAATGAGCATCTAATACACAAGAACCAGCCATATAAAGTAGTTCTAGGTCCAATTGTCTTTCCAATATAGTATTTTGAACAATTTTTGCATCAACGGTCTGCCCAGCAGAGTATTTTGAATGATTTTTGCATCAGCAGTCTTCCCAGTTGAGTGTTTTGAACGATTTTTGCATGATGCAGTCCGAAAATAATATACCAGCTTACATAAGTTATCCTGTTAAAACAAATTCATCTCACTGGGCAAGGTCTCAAAAGTAAAAATTTGCAAGGTAATTATTAAATGTATTAATATATGGCAAAATTACCATGATTATTAAATAAATTATTTTAAAATTATGAGGAATAATTTTAAAATGCTTGAAATTCACTTATTATTTAATTTAATTTTTTTCAAAGAAATATCAAGAAAAATTTCTTGAAGATTGTATCAACGTTATTTATCCATCTTTTGATATTTCTTTTGAAACAATGTGCTCTTATAAACTGAAGCGGAGTAGCACATTAAAGTCATCGACTTCAAGCTTTAAAACAAGAATAATTCTGTTCAAAACAGGATGTTTACATTCTAAAGTATACTAAATTAGTTTTTTTAAAAAATGAAACAATTTTTCCCTTTCAGATTAATAGCCCTAAATTATCTCATGCTTGCAAAATTACTTAGCCAAAAAATCCATGATATTTTTTTTTTAATTTTAGTTAAGTGTTTATAAATTATTTGAACTGTACAAGATTGCAGAGCCACAGAATGCATGATCCCCCTCCCCTCCTCTTGATCAAGTATGCGTAAATTAATATATGCATAATATTTACCAAAGCAGTGTTAAATCCATTCTTATTTCTCAAACTTAAAAAGCCATCAAATTTTTGCAAAGTTATGACACTTTCGGTGTAGTTAAAATTTAAAAAAAAATAATGCATAAAATATACACATAATAAACGTACTGATCTAAAATTAAGAAATCTTTATTTATCTCAGTAGAAAGAGAATGTTTATTTTATAAATTAAGCCAAATGACAAAATCATATGAAATCGATGCATTTATTTAAAATACTATCATTATTAAGAATTGAAATGTTTTATTATATTTATTATCGACGATATTTTTTAAACAATACGCAATTTATCGCATTTTTGTTGCGTAAGTTGGAATGCGTAGCTGTTACATGCGTCAGAATATCGAAATAATATACTATTAAGACGTCATTTCTGACATCATTATTTTCTGAAATTTTCCATCCTTAAATGTTTAAGATATTTTAAGAAAATGAAAAGCAAATAACATGTCAGATCATGTAATGATACAGCTTTTGTAATAATTCATCTTGTAAAGATAAAAATAAGCTATAAATAAAATCTGAATGTTGACATTGTGGTTATCCGTTATAGAGATACAATGACTAAAATGACCTGTTTTGTAAACGAATATATATTACAGAACTTATTTTCCTCTGATAACTTATTAATTGATATGCAACCACTTTTTGGCATTGTAAAATGAGAGAGATAATATATGAATGGCAAATTATAGGAGCTATAAAAAAAATGAGAATATTAAAAACTCCCTGGTTTTCATTACATCTTTAAGTGTAACGTATTTATATTTATTTATTTACTATATCTATTTATCTTTTTTGCTATGAGGGGAATTAAATCCTAGAATTACATTAATTGTATTAATTTTTTTCATATGGAAACCGATTGGCTTAATTGACTTTGAACAAAATGTCTGGTTTTCTTTTTATTTATTTTATTTATAATTTATTCATTTTTTCCGTGAGAGGAATATTTATGAGTATGTACTACGCATATTATTTATTGCAGACATTTAATATTTCGTTAATATAAACATCATTTTAAGAATTTTCCATAAAAATTACATTACAAGACGCCGCAACCTTTAATTATATACGTTTATTATATTTTTATCAACATGAAAATCAAAAATATTTGATATTTAAAATTTACTAATTATTCCTTAAATTAACTTAATGTATTCTCC
The DNA here is from genome assembly GCF_947563725.1 of Argiope bruennichi. Lineage (NCBI taxonomy): Eukaryota > Metazoa > Arthropoda > Arachnida > Araneae > Araneidae > Argiope > Argiope bruennichi. Next base: position 63,354,348 of record NC_079160.1, on the reverse strand, counting down.
CTCCTCAACCATTAATAAAATTTTTTAGAAGCCCTGTTTAACCAGATGTCCGCTTCTTTATTTTGTATACGATTCTTGCAATTTCATTTTTTGTTGGGGCTATGAACTCTCTGCCGACGAATTAAAAGTCACGTGTCTTGAGTCACGTGATCGGACATCTAAATGAATGGTTGCGTCGTCTGTAATTATTTTTTCCCCTACTGCGCTTTCAGCTTGATGCATTGAAAGAAGGAGAGTGTTTAGGTGTAGTTAATCGATTTCAGCTCTCGCGTGCATTTTGATTAGCACCTTACTAGTTGCCAATTTTTATTCATCTGTTCGTTTTTGTTTCCATGTCCGATATCGGGGAAAACCTTTGTCAATATGTTAGTTATAACCTGCTGCTATAAAACTACTCAACTCTCTGTAAGGTTTTTCGAATTCACGAAATCCGAATTACGTATAATGTAGACTCAGTGACAGGTTTCCAATTAGGTAGCTGCCTCGGGCCATAGGCAAATTGATTAAAAATTTTGCTGGTCTAAATAAAAAAAAAATGAATAAATTTATAAAAAAAATAAATTGGGATAAGAAATATGGAAATCAATATTAAAAGTTTATCAAGTGTATTGGATCGGGATTTTATCTATTTTATAACGTTCACTTAGTTATTACGGAATATGTAAACGGCTAGGAGCTGTTTAAACCTTAAATGCATGAATATTTGTTTTGAATTTAAAAAAAAATATTATAGGAAAATATTCATAGGTTACATAAAAAATAAATAAAAAAAATTACGTAATAATATGGCATATTTATTTTGAAAAAAAATTTGCATGTAGACTTTTGGCAACATACACTATTTCCCAAAAATCTAGCTTGTATCTAATATAATTTTCAAATACGACATCAAATATTGATAACTTACCTGACAACAGATCAGAAGTAATTTTTTAAGAAATTAGATTAGCTAAGTCTTTCCTTTATAGGGAACTCGACAGTAGAAACTATCTCTTCAAGTAACACACTGAACTTCATCACCCACCACATTCAAATGTTTAAAATAAAGATATAACTTACCCATCACAAGTAGTGTCAACTTTTTTTCTTTCATACATGGTTTATTATCTTTGGTTACCAACGGGTTTTTGAATAAAATTAAGTGGAACTGGATGTAGACAATTGGAAACAATATGCATTTAAGGGTTAAATAATAGTGAATAGATCTTACTATATAAATAAATATATAAACCGAACATTTGCATATTCACAAAGTTACTAAAATAAATTAACCTAAATTAACATGTAGATTAATTTTAAAATGCAATTCATTTCAAACCTGAAAATAAATTGACCAGTTTAATAAAAAAGGGACGTCATAATATGCTCTGCATAGAGCCACAAAATGCTTAAATCCGCCCATTGTATTGAATAATATAAAATGTCTGCTTATTATAATGTGTTAATTTTTTATTTATCCTATGTTTTACATTCTCAACTTGATGATTTTCTCTTCAACTCCTTGGTTGCCCATAAATAAAGGGATACAGAAGACCTTTTCTAGAGCAGGATTTTTGCTGACTGTTGATTAAAAATCCGCCCACTGTATTAAATAATATAAAATCTCTGCTTATTAAAATGTGTTAATTTCTTATTTATCCTATGTTTTACATTCTCAACTTGATGATTTTCTCTTCAACTCCCTGGTTGCCCATAAATAAAGGGATACAGCAGACTTTTTCTAGAGCAGGATTTTTGCTGACTGTTGATTAAAAATCGATATCGTAACGATCGAGTTTTTTTGCACTCTGTCTAAAATTAGATCTATGGATTATCCTTCGTAATGGTCGTGTTGATAATGTACCGTAAAATATTAGTTTACCAGAACACCCGTCCATGACAAAGTTCGTATGAAAATGGAACCATGGAAGTGATTGAACCTCATCGCTGACATCCCCCTTAATGGATAGTACCAGGATAAAGATCTGTCATCCTTTGTTAATGTTTGTTTGTTGACCAATGGTGTATCTATGAAAGATTGCTGTTGCTATCTTTAGATATTCCTTACTATGCGATAACTGTGTTTTTGCTTTAGTCAAGCGATTTCATAATGATAGTGAAAAAAAAAAAAAAAAAGTCGATGATCTTTTTCATGAAATGTAAAGATTCTGTGATTGAATGCCTCTTGGAAAAGATGATTTAAGAGTCACTGCCTTATCTGTAGTTAACATGTGATTATATTGGTTGATACTGTATTTATAATAAAATTTTTTCTGTTCTATTGATACATGATAAAAAAATTTATATGTCTTCAAGTGTTACTTTTCTTTTATAAGCCAGCCGGAGTGATATCCGAAAACCTTCGTGCATAATCTCTAATAAAGATTTTATCCCAGAAAACGCTTTGCATAACAGTGGCGTGCAATAAATACGTTATGAAATATTAACCTTTCGTGGGAATTTAGCATTTTTTTTACTCAATTTATCGTGCCATCGTTGTTGAATTATCTGGCGATAAATCCCTACCATGCGTTAATATTATCCAAAAATCGAATATGAATTTTAGATTCGCTTTTCTCAACTGACTGAAATAAAAATTTGACACAAACCTGCACTTGTAGTCATAAAATAACATACAAGATTTGATAAATTTAAGTCATTTTGTGTTATCGCATTTATATGTTTCTAAAATTACAGACTGACAGACGGCCAATCTCTTTTTGGATTTGGCTCAAAATTTGATAGGTGTCTAGATTATAGAAGTTTGTATCGAATTTTTTTTTACCTAGGTCTCTTCATTTTGTAGTTATCATGTTAAAAATTATATTCGAACAGTCAGACAGACAGACAGACTTTTGTTCAAAATTTGATAAAAATCTGTAACTTTGGTGTAAAGACCGTATATTAAATTTCAATCGTCCAACTCAAAGCATTTTATTTATCTATATTTATCTTTTTCAGAGACAGACGGACAATTTCCAAAATGTGTTTTTCGAACTCAAAGAGGTCTAAAACGTGAAAATTCGTCAAAATCTTGAATTCGAATTTTTTGACGATTGCTATACATTCTACATACTACGTAAACGAGAAAGTAAAAATCGAACGATAATCACTAAATTAATTGTAATACTTATCCATCAGATTACTAATCATTAATGTTATTATTAAATTGTTACAATACTCCAAGATGAGACATGCAAGTAAAATGATAATTTTGAATGGTTACCTCACACATTTATTGAATTCATTTCATACCTTCTTGATTGAATATTTTCTTTGGAACCGTTGAGACTCATTAAATTATGGTTAACGATAATGTCTTTATTATTTATTACCAGTAATAAAAGATACTGTCATTTCTTTCTTCTTCTTCTTCAGAGCTAATAACAACTTCCCCTCTCGAACATGGGAAATTGTAATGGATCTCTAGACTTTTTTTTTATTATTATTTCTCTTCTTTTTGCAACTGTATTGATTGGAGGAAGGGCCGATATCCATTTCCTGTGCTTTCTTTTTTATTATTCTAATGCAGCTCTTCTCCAGTAGGGGGGGGAGTGGGGAAAAAAGAACTTTAGCTTGAAACAATGGTCGAGAATTATTCAGTAAATGACAGAAATAAGTGTTGCCATTTTAGATAGACAATGAAATGATATACGCTTTACGGGATTTCTTCCGAAATTACGGTTGCCAAAATACCGGTGTAAAATCCGCAAAAGCACTTTTCTAAAATCTTTAAGAGCAGAAATAAAAGACGATAATCAAATGTTTAAATAACGTATCCCTGGTAAAAGACCCGAAGTTGTTGAGGATTCTTGTTTATTCGTTATTTCTCACCCACTATCCTATCTTTTATTCATGTTCTGCCAGAGCAGAAGCAAGCGCAACTCAACCCTACTCGGATTCCCTCGTCCGAAATTGATTGAAGTGAAAAGTAAATATTGATCTTCGGAACGCGTCATTCCTTCCTTTTTTTTACGAATGTTTTCGGGAGCAATGTTGGGTTTTGAATTTCATTCTTCGCAATTTTGTGGAAGCCGACGGGTCTAAATGTAAAATTCCTTCTTTTGAGTTCAAACTTCTTCGGAGTGCTCTGAGATCGAACTCAAAAATTGCATGTGAATATTTCAAATGTTCGCATTCTCACGCTTTCCTCCTTTTCCTTCATTTTGGAAATTTCTTTTTATGTCTTTGCGATTGTAGATAGGTTTGTAGATTGTAGATAGTTTTTTTTTTTTTTTTTTTCATTCACTTCAAAGAAAAAGGTATCAAATAACATTATTTTTTTTCACTTCAATTTAGCTTCTTTGTAAACGTTTCATGGACGGAAAAAGTGATTACAATAAAAATCAGTTGTATGTTTATTATTATTATTTTAACCCTTGATACTTTTACTTTGGTTTCAATCATAATAATGCTCTGTAAAATATTATTGGTTTGGTGATCAATATTTTGTACTGGCCATATCCGTATTACAAAAATATAATGGTCTTTTTTAATACAAAATCAAGCATATATTAAGAAATAGAGTGCGTAAACCCTGGTGATGTTAATTGTAAAATAAATAAGCAGAACCAGCGGGAGTGGTTTTCCCAAAACTTCTTTGCATACTCTTTAATAAAGGTGTTATCTCAGAGAACGCCGTGCATGGTATTGGCGTATAATAGTTACGAAGTATCAACCTTTTGCATGAACACAGCATTTTTACCGAATCTATTGTGTAATTCTTTGCGAGTTTATTTGGCGATTAATGGCTGGCAAGATTTTAATAATACGAAAATCGAATTTGGGTTTTAGACGTGTTTTATCCAACCGATTGAAACAAGAATATGACACAGAATTACAATTGTATTCACAAAATCACACTCCGAATTTGATATATTTAAGTTATTGCGTCTTTGAGTTGATGCGTTTACATGCTTCTATATGTATAGACTAAGAAACGGTCAATCTCTTGCTGAATTTGGCTCAAAATTTGATAGGTGCCTAGACTACAGAAGTTAATTCTATGTGCCGAATTTTATCTATCCAGGTCTCTTCATTTTTTAGTTATCGTATTAAATTATATTCAAGCAGACGAATAGACAAATTTCCTCTGAGAGCATCTTGCACAAAATTTAATAGAAATCTCCGTATTTGGTATAAACACCGTTTACCAAATTTCACGTCTAGGTCAAAGCGTTTTTGAGGTATCTTTGTCTCAGACAGACAGATGAACATTTTCCAAAAATGTATTTTTCAAACTCAGGGTGTTCTAAAATGAGGAGATTCATCAAAATCTCGAGTTCGCATTTTGTGACAATTACTATACTTTCTGTATACTACGCGTACGAGAAAGTAGTTTAATTAAAAAGCATCAAAACAAGCTCCGAGATAGGCTAGCATGCTATCTATAATTGTTTATCTTTATTTCTGAAAATTTTTTTATTATGTATTAGTGATTACGAGCACACAAGAATAATGTATTTAATATCGTTGCATGAGTGTATATTCATATATCGCCCATGAGTGTATATTCATTTGCTAAAACAACGAAAAATACTATTATGAAATATATTTAAAAATTTATTCGTAAAACTACAATTTTTTATTCATGTTATTGGTATCACTGAAAAATTTGTTTTACATTTTTAAATAATGTCAAAATGATTTTGTGCATTAATATCTTTCTAAATTATTAAGGAAAACATGTTGTTGTTTCTTATGGCATTTGCCATGGACAAGCCCGCTGTTACAAAGACAGCGATTTTAAGCCGATGGGGGAGCGTCTCTTGTTTTTTTAGTAGGCCAACTAGGGCCAAGAGTACGACTTTGCTACTCACACATAACTCATTCGTTTGCACAACCCCTTTTCACAGGAAGGCACATTCGCACAGCTCACAGATAGAACAACGGAAGAACAACCATGTCCAAACCGGGACTCGAACCCCGGACGCCCAGATCACGGTGAAGACGCGCTACCCCTATGCCAGGACGCCGGCATAATGTTAAAATTTTAATTAATCTGAAATTTTGAATCTTTTCTTAGCATTTATTACTCAAAAAGTAATAGTTCGAAATCCAGCGGTCTGTCCTTGTAAAAAGTTTTGAATAACTGTTTCAGCGAGCATATATCATCATTCAACTTATGAATAGTATACCAACCATTATAAGTTTAAAATTTTATATTCTTATAAGATATATATAAACTGAGAAGGACGCTTGTGACTTGGCAGCAGAGCTTCGACCATGAGCCGCCGTGAATGGGCTTTGATGTGCAATGAGTTGTCGTAGAACCCTTTCGCATTATTATGGAACAACCTTTCGATTATGTATAGAAGTTTCAAAAGAAGTTATTATTCTTTTTATGTGGCCACGACTTAGAATTGTATAGTAGCTTTAAGTAGAACCGTCTCATAGTTTGAGACTGGATGTCTTCTAACAAACTTCAGTGAAAGAGGTGAAGCACATTGGATTTAATTGTGAGTAATTAAAAAGAGAAGTGATCATTTCTCTCGCGTAAGTCTTTATAAAGAAATGCGTATGAAAGAAATGAATGACACAAAATAATCAGTGGGATTGGTCTTCCCGAAACTTTCTTGCTTACTCTAATATATACTCTTGCGTATTGTTAATCGTATACAATTTTTCAACAGTCGTTAAGAAAGATCCTATAAATGTGCAGTCTGTGACGGGTAATCGATAGGACGTGGTAATACAAGAGTTCAGTAATCCGAATGGGTATTTTAGTCTTTTTTTTTTAACCGATTTTAACCAAAATTTGACACAGATCTGCAATTGTAGCGACAAAATGGCATAACAATTTCATACATTTAAGTCATTCCGTTTTTGAGCTATCATACTACATGCATATGAAAGTATAGACTAGCAAAGGTCTTTGGTTCCTTTATGGATTTAGTTTCAAATTTGATAGCATTTGCACTTTAGGTATTAAATTTGTGTAATAAATTTTAATCGTCAAACATTTTTCATTTTGTAGTTATCATATTAAATTATATTTGGACAGACGAGCAGACAAATTTCTTTTGAATGGATTTCGTTCAAAATTTGATAGAAATCTACTCATTTGGAGTAGAGGTCATAAAACAAATTTCATCTGCCTAGATCAACGAGTTTTTTTAGTTATTGTATTTATAGATAGATAGACGTAATTCCAAAAATCTGTTTTTCTCATCCAGAGAGATCTGAAGTGTGAAGATTCATCAAAATTTAGAATCTGATTTATTATTATTATTTTTTTTGGCGATTATAATACTTTCTTTTTGTGTACTTGGTTTATGAGAAAGTAAAAAATCAGTGATTACCGTTTGCATTTGTGACTTACAGTTAAACGTGTACTTCGTTTTTTCCATTATTTGTGTGCATTTGGGCTGTGTATTTATCTCTATTTGAAATTTTGTTCATCATATCTGATTTAATTCTTGTTGTTTACGAAATTAAGGTATTTTTTTCAAAACATTTTTTACCGTTAATCATAGGCATTTAGTTTTACCTAAGCTAAATGTAAGCTTAATTATTTTATATTTCATTAATAAATTAAGAATAAAAACACCAAAAAAATTTATAATTTGTTTCAATGGCAGTGATTAAAATAGCTAACAGCAGAACACGAATTCCCGTTTATTTTTTTGGCAACGCTTTTTCTTTCATGCATTAGTATTCAAAAAACACCGCGTGCAATAAAATTGATATTTTTTCGAAGAAGACTAATTTTCTACATTATGGCCATGTTCGTACAGCTGCCTTGATTAAGATTAATGCAATTATTTTCACACAAATCCTTAAAACCTCACGATTATAACAAGAGCTTTTAAAAAGTCCACCAAAAACGCTATAATTTTGATGTTCCATGAAATCTTAAAAACTGGGCTTATTTGCAGTGAGAAAAACAAAATCCTGCCTTAATTTTCTTTACCATAATTAATGCAATTATCTTTTCACAAATCTTTCAAACCTTGCGAGCATATGGGAGGTCTTCTAGAAAATGGACCGGAAAGATCAAAAACCTGTATGATGCATGGAGTCTGAAAAACTGGCCTTATGGCAGTTAAAAAAAGAAAGAAACGTTGGCGCCCCATTAGATGCAACCACTGCCTGATGATGACCTTCAGCCAGCGCGTGCCCGTTACTGGCAGCAGGAGCTGACCACAGCTGCTTCTCATTGTGGTTGAAAGGACCTAACGGATTCTGTCTTCCAAAAAGAAAAAAAATCTGTCCACCTGCCTTCTGAAGAAGCTTTGTAACCGCCGCACGCAACTCGATACTTTGTTGCCGAAATATGACAAGGGACAGCACTTTTCAATCCGTGACATCTTGTGATGACACGGGAGTTGACACATATATACCATCGAAACACCCTTTCAAGGTCGTGGCTTAGATTTGCGGTTCTCAGTCAACATATGCCAGGCAGGCGTCATATTTTTTCTTCTTTTAAGATGTGGTTGAAGTATTCCTGTCCTAATGTGTCCTTTCCACTTCCGCCTCTTGTAATCATAATATGACTTTTGTGTTCGGATGTCTAATATCACTGGCTCTTTATTTTCGTGTGTACGAATACATAAAGAGAAACATTTGCAATGTCAAAAAAATCCGACCTCGAAATTTCGAAAATTTCCATGTTCCACGCCTCCTCTTGTTCGGGGGGGGGGAGGGGAATTGGATTATATTCGTCTGTCTGTGATGGCTAAATCTTTGATATCTGACATGCGGTCTTTATACCGAAATTGTATATTCTTGTCAAATTTTGAATGAAATCCGTAAAGAAAAAATATATTTGTCCATCTTTGTGTATATCAAGAGAATAATCCGAACCCACTCTGTGCTATGTATATAAAATGTATCATGTACTTCCATCACCACAATTTTAATTGCGTATCAGATTTTCGATTAAATCGTTCCAAGAGTTGACCATGATTTGGTATGTATATTTTTGTCCATAAGCGTTAGAATTCTTGTATCTGATTTTACAAACAAATTTGTAATTCTCTTTCAAATCTTGAAACCCTTCGATCAAAGAGAAGATGTTCAAAATAGATACTCACTTCAGTTCATTTTGCTGCTAAGTAGAAATTACGTTTGTAAACGAAAAAGTCGAAGGGAAAAGAATCCTGCTGGATTTACATTAATGTAATGCCGTGAGTATCAGACTTTCCTTAAAATGAAACTAATGGTAGTTGCAATGTCTTCGGATAGCGCAATATTTTTGTCCAAGCTAATTATGAGCAATTTCTCGTGCTGTATGCAAGCAAATTGGTGACTTATAACTTCCATTTGTTGGTGCCGATTGGGCAGGTTCTTGACATTCCAGTAGAGGAAAATAATTGGAACAAATATTGCACAAATCCAAGTTAGACTACAAAAAAAAAAAAAAAAAAAAAAAATAGATCCTCGATTAGAACAACGCATGCACATTAAATTCTGCATTGAAAAGGGGAAAAAATTACTGATATTTGGAAGCTTCAGCATGATAAATTGAGACCACAGGTTCGAGTCAAGTTTTCTTAAGCCAAATCCTGTGTGCACGGGCATTGATGTACATTAAATCCATTTCTGGAACTGGATCCGTACTTTTACTAATGTAGTGTGGAAATCCCACCTCAGATATCGTCTTCATTATCCAACTACCATTTAAGACGACGAGGTCCATCCGAAAATATCCGCCCTGTAATTTCAAAACGGGTCGTTAATCTGACTAAGCTAGATTATACGATAAATGTCCCAGACAGAGTTGCGGGGACGTTAACCGGAGGAACCGGTCAGCTTTTTGAAAATGATTTCAGTGATACGTAAATCCAGAAGTATTTTTTATTTATAAATTTGCTTCCGACTGATGGCTTCAATCATGAACTGTTAGTTTTCTAACTCAGATACTTGTTCCAGACATTGTCATCCTATTGAACTGTGAATCTTCACCATGACAGTACATGATGTCATACGGCTGTTGGTATTGTTAAGATTTTCAACCATGAAAAAGGTTTTGATTGACTGTCCAGTAATGAGTTTCCGGGACACTAGACCGGGAAAGCATAAACGAATTAAAAACAAATAAGGAACTTCTGAAAACCTACAAACGATGCTTTAATTTCTAAGAGGAATATAATGCTCTTTCAGTTCGGGCACTATGCTGGTCCGATTCTTATTACAATCCTGCGTTTTCAGCAGGATAAATCGATAACAAGTAATAAAAGGAAAACAAATAATTACATGCAGATTTCAGTGGCCTTTGGAGTGACATAAACAATTGGTTGCAACTTATATTTTGCAATAATTGTAATAATTTTAAATTTTGTTAAAATTCGAGTTTTTAATAAACATCCTCTGCCCAGCACATTGGGATGGTCCAAGTTATCGGGCCGAACTCTGGTCTGACATTTGACGGACTATGGAAAATCTGCAGTACTTAAAAAAAAAACAAAAAGAGTGGTCTATTGGAAACTTTCCCGCGTACTTTCCTATAAAGAACTTTATCCTTCTTTCTCTGCATAGAATTATGAACCTTGGGTAAGATCACTAATTCTTTCATGGAATTAGTGAATGATTGAATGAGCATATTGGGAAACTATTTATCTTTTAGAGCCGAGGTCGAAATGTTGATTCGCTATCCATAAAATGAGTCCACGACGGCTTGTTGGTTAGTACTGAACTTGAAAATCGGAAAGTTTCAGTTTAGAAGCCTAATTTCCTCAAAATACCGCCGTATGTTTGGGCCTGGTAGGGGCAGAATCTGTCGTCGATGATTACGCACCCTTCCGGTGATGTGGCGCCAGTGTTAGGGGAGAGGTAGGCAGTTCAAGGGTCTTTTCTCTACAGTTCAAAAAGCAGTCATGTTGTTTCAAACCGGAAAATAAATATAAATTGATTGAACTAAGTTTACCGTTAAATGCATTCTGCTAAAAGGATTAACACTAACTTGGAAATAGACAACGCGATTTAAGAGGACTGGTATATGGAATTATTTCGAATTGCTTTAAAAGCTTCGTTTTCTGTAGGTGAGGAATGATCGTTTGCATAATAAAATGTATAAGTGTTCATTCAACTCCCATTTCAAATATAATATATCCATTGATTAAATCAACCTTTCTATAATAGAAATATATACAGTACACTCCCGAGAGTAGCCGGTCTAATGTGGCGAAAGGACTGGGCCGGATAACAATATAGCAGAATAGGCTGGAGCTCTGTGAATTCATTTGTTGCCCACCAATACTAGAAGACAAAGTTTTCATACCAAAAGTCACTATTATAATACTTATTTTCTCACTTCTTATTGAGTACTAAGTCCTCCATTTATCTGAATGAGAATGCAGCTGAATCATAGCAGCATTTCGAGTTAAAAATAGAAGGCTTTGTACTGGTAGTTTATATATGTTTATATACTGCATTGCACTTTTCAAGAATTTATTGGAGAAAAAGTAAGTTAAAGGTTCACATTAATTTAAACTGTTCACATTCTAACATAAATTCTGTAATGTACTTAACTTAAATGCAGGAAACATAAACAAAACACTAACGCAAATCGAAGCCTAGTACTTAAGAAAATTGGCTTGAACTGACTTTATTTTACTGATAATTGATTAAACAGACATGAAAAGGTAACCCTAAGATAAGAGTCAAAACTTAGTTTTTAGGCTTCGAAAAAGTCCTTAATAGATGGCTTAATAGGCGCCTTGCCTCCCTCATTTAACTATGATAAAAATAAACTAGGCCGGATAGTATGGAAGCCGGATAGTCGCGAACCGGATACTCGGAACTGTATGCAAGAAAACAAATTGAAATTGCAAACGCTACTGAAATGACGTTTAATGTATGTTGTTGCTTTAAAAACCCTCTAAATATTAATATTAGTTTTTAGGAAATTTAAAATTCGGTACTGTTGATAAGATTACAGAATACAATAAATTAAATTTTTTAATAAATATTTTTACACAAATAGTTTTATCACAAAGATGATCTTAACAAGGAATTTTAAAATTCTATTTTATATTTTTCAAACCGGATAAAGAATTTATTGGTATCACCTTATTCAGTGAGATTCTGCTTTTGGTAAAAGATAATTCGTTGAACATATGCAGAAAACGAGACGTCTATGTATTATAAGTGGTTCATGTGAAAATTCTGACGATAATCAGTTCGTAAATGTTTTCGATTTCACTTTCTTGTTGAATGATTGAGAGGTTCTTAGAAGATTTCGCTTGTTTTTGTCAAATTCAGGTGTTGAAATTTAAATTTAGATATCTGTATCTTTCATCGTCGTCTTTTTAAAAATGCAGTCGCAGCTTTTTAAAAAAACTCTTTAAGTATGCATTTTTCTTTAATGATATGAAAACTGAGATAATGATGCTGTGATATTAATGCGATAAAAATCGTTTATTTTTAATAATAACCAGTAGAGCTGAATAATCGATTTATCATATTGAGCTGTTCTTATTAATATCTACCGGTTATTATTACAATAAACCGTAGTTATTATTAATAACCCATTAATCACTTTATCCATAATTTATATATTTCTTATGTCCTTATTTTAAACTCCATTGAAATGTTGTGTTGCTTAACATTAAGCAGTTCGCTTTTCTAATCCTACTATTAATCAAAGTTAAATGAATACATTTATAGAAATAAAGACAACAGTTGTATTTACAAGATCGCGTACAAAATTTCATTTATTTAAGTGATTGTATTTTTGAGTTACTGAGTTTACGTGCATAAGAGAGTACAAACAAACACACGATCAACCCTTGAACAGGTTTAGTTCAAACTTAAATAAGAATCTACATTTCAGATGTTAAACCGGTGTACCAAATTTTATCTATCTAGTTCTGTATGTTTTGTAATGATCGAGTTCACTTGTATTCAAACAGTGGGACAGACAGACTTCCTCTGAATCGATTCTTCAAATTTAATGTAAAGACCAAAACTTCATCTATCGTTCAAAATATTTTTGAATGATTTTGATAAGAGATAGACAGACATAATTCAAAACATTTATTTTCTGGAAAATCCTTCTTTGATTTCGAAAATCTGAATAGTAGACATTCATAAAAATCTCAAATTCAAATTATTTAAGGATTGCAATATTTTTTTCTCTCTGTATACTGCGTATACGAGAAAATGAAAATGTGTTTTTGTAGTCAAGAAAGTCTGGATCGTGAAGATTGTTAAAATCTCGAGGTTGAAATCTTTGACAGTTCCAATAGTTTCTCTTACTTTCTCGTATGCGTAATATAGAGAAAATATAGTAATTGTCAAAAAAAAAATCGAAATTTTGAGAGATCTCCACGTTTTAGACCTCTCTGAGTTCGAAAAACACATTGTTGGAAAATGTCCGTCTGTCTGCCTATTTGTGACAAAGATAACTAAAAAACGCTTTGAGCTAGACAATTGAAATTTAGTATACTGTTCGAGTATACTGTTGGTATACTGTACCCTGAATTCGAAAAACACATTGTTGGAAAATGTCCGTCTGTCTGCCTATTTGTGACAAAGATAACGGAAAAACGCTTTGAGCTAGACAGTTGAAATTTGGTATACCGTCTTTTACTCCAAATTTGCAGATTTCTATCAAATTTTGAGTAAAATCTGTCTATCCGGCTGTTCGAATATATGTAAACAAGGTATATATATAAAACGAGGTGGTATAGCTAAATAAGATTCGGTACAAAGAGTGTAGATATCTGTCAGAATTGAGCCAAAATCAACGATGGTTTACTGTCTGTCGGTCTGTATTTTCAGAAACATGTAAACGCGATCATTCAAAAACGCATCGTCTTAAATATATATGAAATTAGGTACGAGATTTTTTTTTTATTGCAATTGTTGTCTTATGCCAAATCTTTATTTCAGTCGATTGAGGAAAATGTGTCTAAAACACGCATTCGATTTTCGAATACTATTAATCATATGTCGTGGATTAATCACAAAAAAAAAAAAAAAAAAAAAACTCGACAAAGATAACACAATAGATTTAGTAAAAATGCTAAGTTCAGGCCGAAAGTTAATATTTCGTTACTATTGTACGCCAATGTACATGCAAAGCGTTTTCTGACTTGACAAGTTTATTAGAAAGTATGCGAGAAGGTTTTCGGGAAACCACTCCCGCTTGGTTATACATAGTGTACTGAAAAATAAAAACGTATGCAAAAAGTCTGTTAACTATTAAAAAAGTTTGTTGCAATGTTAATGCTTCGTAGCACTTCTCGATTTATTTTTATAGTTTCAAATAAATAATTTCGGAAAAAAAAATCCCTTGTCGAAATAAAAAAAAAGAGAAACTATAAGTTAAATTTTAGTCTTTATTAATATTTTTATTTATCCGAGTAATACGATCTTTACCATCTTGCTATTGCTTGTTGTAGCTAGTTATTTTTAACTGATCTTTTACTTGATGAATTTGTGACGAGTATCAGTGGAAAAATCTAAGGGTAAAAATCATTTTCCAGATTTGTCATAAGCACAAAACATTATTTTTAAGCTCTGTTTTTTATGAGCTTTCTAGATTCATTTTTCTATCTAATTCCAAGATGTTCAAAGCTACATCAGATGGCTTACAACTTCCTTCCACAGACCAACCGCTTCTTGGAAAAATACCGCAACTCAAGCATGCGCTTATTTTTTTTCAAGGGCTTCAATTATTAAAATAGACGGTTTCTTCCTCTTGGGGTCCTCCCACCGTCCGTTTTTTATTGGATTTCCTGCCCCAAATCACTTTGATTTCACCTTCGGGGAGGGCGGACTAAAAAGAGAAAGAAAGGGCGACGAAGAAAGGCAAGGTGGGCCTCGGTCGTTGCTTTCAAAGTCTATTAAAGGGGCCTCTCTCTTTCTCTTTGAGAAAAGGGGCCCGAAAGAGACGCAGGTGAGCACCATTCGCGGTAGGACCCGAAATTGGGAGAATTAATTTTTAAGATGGCCTTAAGAAGAATGAGTAGTTTTGTAATTGGTAGAAGATTATTGCATTGTTCTCTTGTTTTGATGAGGATTGTTGCTTTTTCTGAAAATTTACTGAGTTTCATTATCCTTTTCTGTAATTATATGTGCTTCACTTTTTCTGCATGGGAAGCTACAGGAAAGAGATGAGTGCTCAGTTTTGCAATGATGTTATCATTCTTCCAATCAGACCAGATTATTAAACAAATAAAGATGGTAACCTCTTAGAAACCCTGTAATTCCAAGAAACTCGTGTGTGTGTGTTTTCCGGAATTTTTGTGTTAATTATTTTTGTGCTGTCATATGATTTATCTGGGAAAGGTAATTTTTTTCCAAATTAACAGCATGTACGTTTGAATTTAAGCAAACTGTTAGATTTTATAATTATAATTATTATTAGGATTCATTCCCATTTTCTTGAAAGATCAGCATGATTCATTTCTTTTAGCAGATATGTCTTTGATTTACTAGTCAACAAACCTAGCAAATTTTGAATTAAATCGTATTAAAAATATTTGTATAGTCCTTTTCGTTTAGTATACTTCTCTTTGATTTATTAGTCAACGATCCTGACAAACTTTGAATTGAATTGTGTTAAAAATATGTTGTAATTTTCTTACTACGTTGTTTCAAATTAATTTTCAGTTTTACTTTTTTTTTAGTGGAGTTGAGGAGGGAGGAGAAATATTAAAATCATTTCTTTGAAGATGGAATATTTTGTTATTTCAGTTTGTCTTAATATTTGTTATTAAAAATTTGCTTTGATGTCAAAAATCCGTTGTTTTAACAAAGTTTCTAAACTTTTAAGATTTGTATTACTGTAAGTAATTGCATTATCAATATAGAACTACTATAAAGGATATTACGAAAAATTAAGAAGGATAAAATGATAAATTCTGTAGCATATACTGCATAAGAAAAGTAAGGAAACCTGCTTTTATCGAGATTAAATTAATAAAAGTATTTGATTGGGTGGAAAAAGGAGGAGGGGGGGGAGGGTAACTTTCCTTTGCCTAAAAGGCTTATACCTTAATTCAGTCCTGCTAGCATAATGGAAAGTTTTAAATTCGGAACTTACGTTGGTCTTAAAGATAATAATGTAAAAAAAAGAAGAAATTAAATCAAGTTCGTGATATACATCAAATGTGCTGCTCACTTTGGTTTTGTAATTCGTTGCGCATCTGTTTAGAAGGAAAATGACACTTGTAAAGTTATTTATAGCATGTATAAGGTTACTTATGCATTTGATGACAGATCCGTCTTTATAATATGAATTTAACTTCACGTGATTTGGCTCCATTTGCTTTTCATTAAAAGGCGCACTAAAGGAACATTTGTAAAAAAAAAAAAAAAGTAATTATTGATATAGAACGAAGAAGACAAGGATACTGTATTGTAATAAAGCTTTTTCTACTTATATATAAAAGGAATAATAAATTATTCTCCCTCTTTTGGGGGGTCTACCCTTCTCATGGGGCGTCGAATAATAAAATATTAAACGGTTTGACTTTGGAGGAAAAATCAATTATCGAAATTTAATTATTGAACTTTATAACTAAAAAGAAAATTCTGCATGCAAAAAAAAAGTTATAAATTTTAATCTTTCATAAATATGGGAGTTTAACGTAAAAGTATTAATTATTTAAATCGGAAGGAGGGCAAGGTGGAATAAATAGAAATCACATAAAGCGTGTGCAATAAAAAGTGAAAGTAAAAGTAAAAATTAACGCCATATGAGATAAAAGGCGAAGAACGAATAATTAAAGGTCCATCCTATGAATCAAACTTGAATAATCTTTTTATTAAATGTTTTACTGCACTATCGGATAGTGTATGTGTGTGCGTTGGCGCTCTACGCATTAGACTATTTGACCTGGAACTACCGAATTTAGCACAAAAAAATGGAGGATGGTAATGTACTTATAATTATGATGATCTCAAGGAGGACTGAAATTTTAATTAATTAAAATTAATTGAGATTTTGGAATTCTTTACGATAACTTCCGTAAATATAATTACACAAAAATAATTACTGCAACATTTTAAAATTCAGATAATTGTTGTGTTTTTTTTTCCAGAAATATTTCTGCATAAATTTCGACTCTCTATTTCAATGTTGCATTGAAATTCAAACCGTTTTCATTGTTTCATCAAATATTTTACTGCGCGGCTTTCTTTCATTTTTGAAAGATAAGAAAGAAATGCTATCTGCACAGTTTGCTTGAGGATTAAATATTGAAACTACAGTGTTGCTGAGTCAGACATTCAGTTAGTAGATAAATTATTGGAAGTTTTATTTTTTAATAGCACTATGATGTTATGGGGTTTAAAATACCATAAGGTACGTTAATACACACAATAACCAAAACAGGAAATTAAAATAATACAGCTGCACTGTCTGCCACAATTTTGTGCTAAAAATTTCTTAGCTAAGAAAATCATGAGCTTCAAGTTATGTAACATTTAGAGATTCGAGTTATGTAAAAGAGATTTAAATGAAATGAAACACAATCGATATTCTTCGCTTACCAACTGATACCCAAAAGAAGCTAGCAATTAAATGAGCGTTAAATTTTATATCCAGTAATAAAAATCAAGATTGAAAAAAAATTAGCAATTCCTTCTCCTAAAGAAAATATGTCTTTATTGAATTTTTATATTCAGCATCCATGCATTTATTCCTTAAACTAGAAGAAGAAACTCTGAGATGTCAACAGCAACATACTGATAAATATCTAAATGCTGAAGTTCGCCTTCGATAAACGTTCGATATTTGAGTACACTGAAGAGTGTTCCCTTCTTCAAAACAAGGTGTGTTCGCTGTGAGATAAACATTCGAGTGCAGCCCCTTTTCGGGGCCTCTCGTGTTCCATCGCGACCTCGGGACTAAATTGTTCAAGGTCCATGACCTCTGACGATAGCGGACCTTCCACTGGATTGCTTGCTCCCATCTCAGACCAGAGTCGCCTCGTAAACCATCTTTGGCCAGTCAGGGTCTCTTCGATGTCTGTCTGTTTATCTGTGATAAGTTACGATACTGTCTGTCAGGGGAATGTGTTTTCCGAGCTGTCTTATTCGATAAAGCAACTGAGGTTTTTGTCTTGTAAATTCTACGTCATTTGGTTTAAAGTGATTTATAAATCAATTTAGTATAAAACCACAATCGCTATTCCGTTGTCTCTTATGAACAATATGTTTATGTTTATCTTAGGTTTTTTTTTAACTGCAAAAGTTTTTAAGGAATTTGTTTTAGATGAACCGAAAAACTTGCGGTTGCTCTATATTTTAAAGCTTTTAGATAATTTTAAGAAATTCTACAGACCGAATTTACTTCGTTAATCGTTTTCTTACAATATCTTCGATTCTGTTTGTGATTAGCTATAATATTGCCTGTTCGGGGAATGCGTTTTCCTAGCTGTCTTATTCGATGAAGCAACTGAGGTTTTTGTCTTGTAGATTCTACGTCATTTGTTTTGAAGGGATTAGATTAATTAAATTAACATAAAATCACGATTACTATTATAATATCTCACATTAACAATATGTTTCTGTTTATCTATTTTTTTTTTCTAAGAATCCAATTTAAATTAACCGAAAAACTTGCGGTTGCTCTATATTTTAAAGTTTTTGGAGAGCTTTGAGAAATTCCACAGACCAAAATTGTCTCATTAACAGTCTTTAGACCGTCATCTGTATCCTCGATGTCTCTCTGTGGTTAGTTATAGTATTGTCTATCTGATTAATATGTTTTCTTAGTTGTCCACAGCATTTGTCTTTTGTAGAATCATTTAGTTTGAATAGTTTTCAAGATTAAATTTATGCATAATCACTGTTATTATTCCTTATACTTTTACCTTTCTCAAATTATGTTTCAATTAATCTGAGGTTTTATTCATTTTTTAACGAAAAATTTATATTGAACTGCGAAGTTTTCGTTAAAAAAATGAATTTAGCAGAATTGAAATCGTGTTGATACTATAGAACTCTGACGCAGGAATTTGGCTTGCATACAGATTATAGAGATTATTTAAGTAAGGTATGTACGGGACACTTTGTTTAAATGTATATAAACAAATATATTTTTAACTACACTAGGGAATATAACTAAAAATGTTGGCGAAATTTTTGGGAAAATTTTATTAATTTTGTAATTATAAGTAATTATTGGCTATATTTTAGTGAAAATTTGCAGTTTCTCCAAACATTCCATATGAAATTCTGATGAATATATTAGTCATAATTAATATTTGTAGCTACGCTATAACCTAAAAAATTCCCGATAATTCTAAAAATTGCATTCTAAAATCTTTGCAGATTTATTTCATGGTTTTTTTGTTTTGTTTATTTATTTATTTTATTTTATTGTATATGAAGTAAACAGAAGCGACGGTAATTGTCAAAAAAAAAAAAAAAAAAAAACCGACCTCAATATTTAAACGACCCAATATTTTTTATGTTTTATACCTGAGTTCGCTGAAACACATTTTGTCGAAGCAACATTTTATGGACATGCCTGTCTGTCTGTGCCAAAAATAACTCAAAAAGGCTTTAAGCTAAACGGATGAAATGTGGTATAATGTCTCTAATCTAAATTTCTAGATTTCTGTCGCCTTTTGAGCGAAATCCTTTCAGAAAAAATAAGTTTATCCTGCTGTCTGAATATAAATTAATACGATAAATACAAAACAAAGAGAAAGAGAGCTAAATGAAGAAAATTTAGTACACAGATTTAGCACCTAAAATGTAAATACGTATCGAATTTGGAACCATTAACCCTCAAAGAGCTGACCATCTATGAATCTGTACTTTCATAAGCATGAGACATACTAACTTAAAAACGGATTGACGTATATGAAATCGGGTTTAGAATTTTGTGACTACAATTGAAATTCGTTGTCAAAATTTGGTTTTAATCAGAAAAAGATGTCCAAAATACACGTTCAGTTTTCTGGTACCTATATCAGCCGTTAATCCCCCATTTCCCCACCTCCCTCCCCCAAAAAGGACCACCCTCTAATTGTCTCTTTCTTTACTATTGTCTACCCACGAAATACGATTATTAAATGATACACAAATACATTTATTAAAGAGTATATGAGAAAGTGTCAGAATGATCACTCTTGCATTGTTTTTTATATATATATATATGTTACCGTTAAAGTATATAATACAGTTATTTCATAGAATACCTAGTTATTCCATGAAATAACTGATCGTGTCCGTTAAAGCGTGTAATATGTTATTAATTTGACACTTTAACTAGTTATTCTATGATATAACTAGGTATTCTATAAATTAACTAATGAGAGACAGTTAAAGTGTAAAATAAACAATTTATCTAAAACGAAATTAAACTAATGATAGACAATTAAAATGAAAAAGAAGCAATTTATCTAATTTATGCAGCGTATAAATGGTATTTATAGAAACGTACCATAAAATCATTTGTTACAACAAGGATTACTAAGATGACACTTGGAATGACAAAGAACATTATTTCTAAAACAAAAACATTTTTTATTTCTAAAACAAACAAACAAAAACATAAATGCAGTAGGGGTGGAAGGTAAATGTATTTGTCGTGCGAGATACATGATATAGATTATTTTACACTTTAACGGGCTGCAGATCGTTATTCTATGAAATAACTAGTTAAACCATGAAATACAAGAGAGTTTTACACTTTAACGGACACGATCAGTTATTTCATGGAATAACTAGGTATTCTATAAAATAACGGATTTCATACTTTAACGGTAACATATATAATGTTTGCGTTTACAAAGTGAAAATATCGTAATTGTCAAAAGATTTGCCTTTTGGATTTCACAAATCTTTACTTGTAAAACCTTTCAGATCTCCTAATCCTTAAAAAATACGTGGAATTATGTCTGCGAGCACAGTAACTTTAAAGCAGTTTGAGATAAAGGAGTGGAATTTAATATGAGACTTCACCAACAAATTTATACGTTTCTATCAAATTCAAGCAAGATCCTTGAGAACAAATTTGTCTGAAACAAAATTTAATATGCAGTTTTAGCATCTAAAGTTCAGATCTTTATTAGAGAGTATGCGCGAAAATTTCAGGGATACAAGTTCCGTTGGTTAAATTTAGCACGATGTAAGAAATCAATGATCTTGAATCAATTATAAATATACGTATCGCTGTTTGTCATTCGACTTGTTGATGAGTCATTTCATTTGGGACTTCTGTTTCGAAAAATTCGTGAACATTAATACGTGCCTAAGCCTTGAGAATTTACGGCACTGAATCTGATTCATCTCGTTTACCATGCGCAAGCAATAAAATACCGTTGAACTGTCTGGTTACAAGGATTTGTCATCTCCGTAACCTACTACGAGACGTTTTTGTTGTCTTTTGAATGCAAATAAGTCTCATAAGAAGCCACGTAAAAGGTTTATAGTAATAGATACGTGAATGTTTGTTTTTTGAAGGTTACTTACTCACTGCTTTCTGGAAACGGGGATTTATTGTGAACTGCACAGCGTTTGATGGATATGAATCCTTATCTATATAAATCTTTTTCTTCTTATTATTATTATTTATAAATAAGGTAGAACAAAAACATTCTTTTTCTACCTTTAGAAGGTTTTTAACTTCTGTTCTATTTTCAGTTACATTTTACTTATTATATATTAGGTTTTCAGATTACATTATTTCGATTGAAAGCCTAATTACAGGAACATGAATGCTTTCAAACGTCGGCGCCCTAGCATAAACGTAGCGCGTCTTCACCGTGATCTGGGCGTCCTGGGTTCGAGTCCTGGTTTGGGCAGGGATATTCTTCTATGTGTGAATGTGCCCCCCCCCCTGTAAAAAGGGGTTGTGCAAGCGAATGAGTGATGCGTGAGTAGCAAAGTAGTAGTACTCTTGGCCCTCGTTGGCGCGACTATAAAAACAAGAGACGCTCCTCCAACGGCTGAAATCGCTGTCTTCGTAAGAACGGGAAGTGCCATAAGAAACAACAATATTCTTTCAAATTATGCTAGTGATAGATTGCTAATCACTTTAAATCGATGTATCATTTTCATTTGCTGATTATCAAATAAGCATAATAAATACTGTTTAGGAGCTAAACAACAATAGGAAGGGAGAATCAAAATTTCGAGATATTGTTTTGCGATATTTTCTGATTACATTGATTTTTATGTTTTCTTTAATTTACAAGAACCATGCTCTTGAATGATTCGAATTAAAGTCAAATATTGGTTAAATTTTTAAACTTTCTTCTACTATTTCTAATTAATTACCTTTTACAAGTGTTCATTATGTTGATAAATTTTTTTAAGTATATTATTTTGTAATTTAAAAAAATTCGATTCTATAATTAAATAATATTTAAATTGTGCTCAAAAAATTGTTTTTTACTATTTCGTTTAAAATTCTTTTAAAGCACAGTGCTTTGCAAACATGACATCATTTTTTTCAATTTGGCAATGACTGAGAAGTGATAAGCGCAATTATCGTTTATCTCAATACTGTGTTATGTATGAATTGGTTTCATTGCAAGTTTCTTTGTTCTAATATTTTTATATAATCTGAAGAATTGAATTTTTATTTGAAGAATTAGTAAGAGATAGACAATTTACAACTTCCAGAAGAATGTCGAGGGATCAATTTATATTATAAATAGAATGTTACATGATAGAAAAATCATCGAAGTCGATCCAATACTTTCTTATCTTATACCATTTGTTCGATTTGAAAAGTTTCATTTTGTGTATAATTGAAATTGACTTTGAAGATTTAACTTGAAAATTTTTAATTCGTTATCTGATTGCTACTTTTGTTTTCTTTTTTAAATATAATTAGGTAAAGATTTTAATATAAATGAAAAGTGCTTTTGTTTTCATTAAATAATATCTTAACATATTTTAAGCATTTGAATAAGTTAGAGGCTGTTATTATGGAAATTTTCTAAACTCTTTTGGCTATCCAATTATTATATATTTTCCTGTTTCTAGAAACTTTATTGGACTGTGTGGTCGTTAGATTCAAATAATGATTTAAAATTGCAGGTTTCGAAATTTTCGATATCTACTATTTTACAGAGGAAAAAATCATGCATTTTGATAAAGCAGAATAATTGATGATTTCAAAGCACACAGTACGACTGTTTTTATTGATTTCTTATTCACTCGTTCATGAATCGTGCAGTTATTTACTATCGATTTTTCGACGTGGTTAAAGGGTTAAAGTCTGCACTTGCTAAAAGGAAATGTAACTGTCAAGCATAATTTTAATAAAATAATTGAATCCCCCCCCCTCTTTTTTTTTGTCTGGACTGAAGAAGCTTTTTAGATTTGTTTATGGTTTTGAATAAAATATTTTTTAAGCAAATAATATTTTATTAAAATTTATTTCGAACTTAATTTAATTTTTTAAGTTAATTTTTGAACTCTTCTCTTCTCTTCTTTATCTAATACTGTGTCCCTATTTTAGTTAATATCAGAAGTTCCACATTGCTTTGAATAACATTAAATTTCTTATTTAAATTCTTTCTGCCGTGAATATAAATGTTACATTGATGAGAGACTGAAAAAGGTGTGTCCAATTTTTAATTCGACAGGTATGTCCAATTTATGTCAGTCATATAGAACCATTAATTCATCCCATCCTTCTCATATTTTGAACTTCCTTTTACATTTAAATAAAATTACCTTGTAAAACATTTTTCATCATTTTGTTAGATTTAACATGGGTGATATTTTATGCTCTGTAAATTATCTTGTACTATATTTTTCGTGATTTTGATACAGTTAACGTGGATAATATTTATGCTCTTTAAATTACCTTCTGATACATATTTCATCATTTTGTTAGGATACACATGGTTATATTCCTGCAACTAATCATTAAAAAAATAATTTCAACAAAGAATACATATTGAATCTATCAAAATGATGCAAATATATTGCAAGGTACATTTATATTATTTTGATAGAATTAACATGGATAATATTTATGCTCTTTAAATAACCTTGTAATACATTTTTCATCATTTTGTTAGGATTAGCATGAGTAATATTCCAGCTACTAATCTGTAAAAAGAAATCAATTTAACGAAAAATGCAATATTGAATCTGTCAAAATGATGAAAATATATTACAAGATACATTTATATTATTTTGATAAGATTGATTTGGATAATATTTATGCTCTTTAAATTATCTTGTAATACATTTTTCATCATTTTTTAGGTTTAACATGAGTAATATTCCTGCGACTAATCTGTAAAAAGAAATCATTTTAACGAAAAATGCATTACTGAATCTGTCAAAATGATGAAAATATATTACAAGAACATTTATATTATTTTGATAAGATTGATTTGGATAACATTTATGCTTTTTTAATTATCTTGTAATATATTTTTCGTGATTTTATAAAATAAACATGGATAATATATATGCTTTTTTATTATCTTGTAATATATTTTTCCTGACTTTTATAAAATAAATATGGATAATATTTCTACGACAGATCTCTAAAAAAAAAAAATCATCGTAAGACAAATTGTATAACAGTGCTTGCTATAAATGTCTCAATTCTTGCATGATTTTAAAACTGTCTGTTGAAATGTTGGTCACAATGTTGAATGTTTGTTTTATAAAAAGTTCCCTTTTAACGAATCGCATGTATATCATATTTCTTTACTGAGATGTAAGCAACGGTTTAGTTAAAATAATTTCTTTCTCTTTTCATAGATAACTTTAGATTTATCTGATGCAGATTCCGACAGTCATTGGTTAGCTTATCAGCGTAAAGCTGAGTTAACATTTGGCTTGTTAATATCCTGTCACTGAACTCGATGGCTGGTCCTCGCACAGGATAATTTCATGATGATTGTAGCAGGTGTTTACATCTCAAATAGTGCTAGCAGTCAAAATATCAACGCAAATGAGCTTCCCATTCCATGAACTTTGCAAATGGGATGTAGCAATTTTTTCCTACTATATTATTTATTTCATTTTGGTATGAAAATTTTACATTATTTAGGAAATAAATATGTGGTTTTACAACATACGATAATCTTTTTGGAGGAGTCTGTTTTTGTTTTATATATACCCCATTTCGGTGAAATTTTGTTTTTCTGAGCTTTTTGATATGCGTTTTAATTTGACTTGTTTATTGTTTATAAAAATGGTATTTTGCACTTGATTGTTCTTTCACTTCCTTTCTACTTGAGTTTCGAGATTATTTAAACTTATGTGCTTTCGATGACATTGTATTATTTCGAAATTTTCAGAAATTTACTATCATTCAGTTGGTATGAATTTTTGATTCCTTAAGATAGACCACTTTGAAATGAATTTGAGAAAGAATTGGATTCAGAATTTTATAATATTTCTAAAATGATTTATATAATTAAAAAGAAAAAAATTAATTTTTTTAAAAACTACTTTTTAATACTTTTATAAAAGTGTATATTTAAAAACTCTTTTTAATAAATTTATTCCTTTGTAATGTTATTTTCATACATTTGGATAAATACAAGGTATTCTGGCATCACTTGTACAAACATTTGAATTGAATAAATTATTCAAAGACGAATTAGACTTAATGTAGTAAAGCAGGTCGGAAATGTTATTTATACATTATAGATGATGTTGGAAAACCTCCTCGTTACACGGTTATTTGTGGCACCGGATCATCCCACATTATCGAGAACTATTTAATTACTGATTGCATTATATATATTATGTTTCTTTAAATTACATGAGTGGTTTATCTTTTCAAATATGTACTTTATAGTTTCTTGAATTTATGTACTTTTTTTTTTTCTTAAATTTATGTACTTTTTTTTTTCTTGAATTTATGTATAGTTTCTTGAATATATGTACTTTATAGTTTCTTGAATTTCATAATCTATTGAAATTTAGGAGCTCTGAGTTTATTAACTCTACATCTATTAAGGACTCTTTTGTTTGGCTCCGCTAGGTCTGGTTCAGACAATTTTAATTATCATTACATCAGATAATTTTCATAGGACATCAATGTGGTGTCGCCGGATGGCATAATATTAACGCAAAACCGATGAACAAAGAATAAATCAAATACTTTCATATTTCAAAGGTTGCATTGCAAATGCTCTTCTTGAAAACCAACAGGGGTGTTTGTGCTCCGGGGAAACCCCGGAATTCCGGGGATTTTGAACTTCGATACCCGGAAATTCCGGGGATCGTCGTTCAAAAGGAAGTAGGAATAATAATGAATTATTTATTTTGATCTGGGTAATTTTGTTTGCTTTGAAAGCAGAAAACTCAAGGTCAGTGTGTGTGGTGAAAACTTTTCCTTTCTTTCTCCAAAGGCAGTAATAATGCGTGAAAAGGGGGAAAAACTTCTTTTTTGTTCTTTCCTTATTGCGAGTTATGACTCATTCCCCCGGTTCTCGGACATTCTCTTCTGGATTCTTTTCGGCAAGTAGGCGCGGCAGAAAAAAAAAGGGAGAGACTTCGTTCGACCAGATGTGCGATCACGTGACCTGGGTTCAAAGGTCTTAATTTTGCAAAAAAAAGTAATTCATTGAACTTTTATAATTAGGTCATTCAATACTTCATAATTGTAATTTTTCATTTCTCTCCCCCCCCCCTTCTCGAAACTCCAAAATGTCGGTAGTAAGTTCGTAAAAGTTTCAGGGAATTTTTTGGGGTCCCACAAACACCCCTGAACCAAGATGAAAAACTGTCTTTACACAACTACTTGTGGAACTCTTAATTTTTCCAGAGTCGATAGTCTGTCAGTACAACAATTTTTTTATTGCAAACTATTTTCTCCTATATTCGGAAGAATGAACTATATGACCAATAATGGCGACCGGCTTAAGGAGCCCTGCGTTTGGATGGCTATCTGTTGTTGACCTTCTACGCGAAAGCGAAAGCAAAGAACAGCGGCTCTTCACACAACTGACACATTCACCGCTCTCTTTCTCTTATTGTTTTGAACTTTTCACTTTTATATAACCTGTTAGTACAACTAATCAGCTCGCTCGGAATGTTTGGCACGGTTATTGTTCCCGGGTGTGAACGACGAGCATTTAAGCTTTTACAAAGAATAATAATAATAAAGAATATTAATGTATATGTGTGCGTCTATTGAAACGATTTAATGAGGAAAGATTACTGTTAAGAATCTTTCCTCATTAAATCATCATTTTTAACTTAATAAATTGTGATTGTTTTATTAAATTAAAGGCTCATCAGATCTGATATTAAATTGTTATTTTTTTTACTGGGGATTTTATTTAAAAATAAAAATTAAATTAGTTTTTCCTGTATATGTAAAGAATTCCAATTGCAGAAATTGAAACGAAATTCAAGTTTCTCTCAAATATTTTTTTTTACATTATAAAACAATAGTAACTAGTTTTTATACTTTATAGGAACATTAAAGATTTGCAATACTGTATGATTCATAACAGTTAAATAGAAGATTCTCGGCTGGGCAGCTTAATTGAAGCCAACATGTGTCCGATAAGTCCTTAAATAGCGTATTGTATTAAAAAATAATATTTTAAATAGAATATTACACTTGAAATTGTACTACATAATGTAAATGCTCCATTCGAAACAATAATCCATAAAAATAGATAATGGAAACAGGCTGGTAGAGTTTCTTTAAGTCTTCTTCCTTTTTTTCTGCACTTTATTTAAAAAAAAACCCAATAAAAGTTTTTTTCCCATTGTTTTGGGAATTTTTTTTATCCATTTTAATTTTAAAAGCTAAATATCGATATTTTATGTAAAGAGACTTGCTTAAAATAAAAGATGTTTAATTTAATAACTCTTTGTCTAGCCATCAAGTATGATAAAATGTATTATGTCTTTCATTTGCACTCTGGGTTGGTCTTATTTTGTAATCTTTTTTTTTATTGTTATTATTGTCTGCAAGAATTGTCAATACTGTATTAATTGTCATAACTGTATTAAGATATAATGAAATGTTTTCAGCACACAATTATAAACTCATACAAAAATTCTCTTTAAACCAATGCTCCTTATATTTTTCTCTCTTTTTTTATGTTTACCTTTACAGGAGGAAACTTTATATGGCACATTTGCAATAAAACATTAAAATCTTTGCAATCAATCACTTTAAAGAAATGAAAAATTATTTTTAAAAATGGAGTATTTATTATTGATATTATTTATTATTGAGAATGTTTTAAAGTCAAATTAATATATCACTAAATATTAATCAAAAGTTTTGAGTCAAGATGATTTTCTCACCTCGGAGAATATATATTATTCCTTATATTGAAGATAAAGGTTTTAAAGATAAAGAAAATTTTAACAACCTCTGCTATTTGGATTCACAACTTAAAAAAAAGACTCGCGAAGAAAAAGATTCTTGAGGAACCTCTTTTAATAAATCTCATTTTATAAAAATGGCGATGGCAACTGATGTAAATTGGTTTTATACTGTGCCACTTTTAAACAAACGAATTAATAATACAACTCGAATAAGAATATTTAAAATGCTTTAAAAAATAACTTTGTAATATTAAAAAAATTGTAAAAAACATGGATTTTGCATAGCTAAATAATATTTTATACAAACTTTTGTTTGTATTTTGTGCTGCTTAAAAATAAATTCAATAGAATGCTTTATTATTATTATTAATACTGCCGTAGAATTTAAAAAGTAAAATAGAATATAAAATAAACTATTAGTTACACAGAATACGTATGTACCTTCCCCCCGTAGCGCCGATCGTTTGTCAAACAACAGCAGCTGTTTCGTGATTAGAATAATCGAATAACCAGACTTCCTTGCTTATTCCACCGTTTTCCCGCCATTTTAGCGTTTCTGGAATGGAATGTCTATAACCAGTATGTCTCCATTACTTTCTGGAAATTCGAAGCGTTTTGTTTTATTTCTACTTAAACTCGTTTTATTGGTATCAAAAACATGGATAAATAAATAAGTGGGCGAGTTATTTTGCTTCTGTAGCGTTTGAAAATAACTTATGAAATACAAGTCAAGTTATATTTTTTATTTTAAAAAACCCTGAAAATTAATTATTATTTTTGTACCGCACAAAAATGTGTGGAAGTAAATTTGCGTTTTTGTGATAAAGAGACTGCTTTTAGTGGTGATATGTTAAAACATTTCACAAATAATCGCAAAAACTCAGAAATATGTGCAGCAAGAAATGTTTAAATTAATTTTGAATATGATGTCAAATTTTGGTGTTTTCGGCCGCTTCTTCTACAATAGCTTTCGGAAGAATTATGATACTGAAATATTTTAATGCAATTTCAAAATTTAAAAAAAAAACGCATCTTTCCTATCATATTAATTATAAGATATTTTGTCTCATTTTAATGGAGTTTTAAAATCTTTGCTGTCTTATAATATCAGTGTACTACTATGCTTAAATAATTACCATTTTCCGTACATATCGGAATGTATAGATATGTGGAATTCAGAATGAACTTAACATTTTTAATAAACCAGGAAATATACAGATGTTTCAAGACTTAATTCGACTTAATGAAATATAAAGTATAGAGATTTATATCAAATTTCTTCGATATCAAATTTCTTTTAAAAGAGCACAATATCTTGTCTTTGTCAATATTGAATTATGACATAATGAAGACTCGAAGTTATATAAAAAATGGCAGCTCTTCATAAATCCATTTAAGTAATACTTTTAGTATATATTGCCGCATTGAAAAGAGGCTGTCGACTCCATGGCCGAATGGTCATAGCACTGATCTAATAATCAAGAGTTTGTGAGTTCGAACCCCACTAGAGACAGTGCGATTCACAGTTTCTGTAAATATTTAATTTATGTCTCCCTTTATTTCATGTTCCAGAAGATTCTGGACCTTTCTTTAGCTTACCAGACAAGTGTTCTGGACTTTTCTTACTGTCTCCAGAAAAGTATTCTGGAACTTTCCCTGTTAGTATAAAAGCAGATTTGTCAGTCACTATGTTCAGAGTTCAGTTAATAAATTGGTTTAGCTCTACTTCTTGTGTGTGTCATCGAGTTCTATACTAAAGTATCTACGTGACAATATCAAACTTGCGCATTCGGACAATTTTGGGGGAAATTTAAGCTACAGCTTGTGTAATTTGTACATAAATATTTTAATTGTATGCTGATGAAGATAAGAATCTATAAGCTTTCGATCTTTGGCGATTAATCGCTGGGATATGGTAGTATACGAATGATAGAAAAACAAATTTGTACTTTAGACATCTTTTTTTCCCCCCGACTATTTGAAACCAAAATTCAACTTAAAATTGCAGTTGGATTAAAATTCACATACAAATTTTATATATTTAAGTTAGTGCATTACATGCTTGTAAACAGCTTGACATGACAGACCTTCAACGGCTTGACGGATTTGGTTCCAAATTTGTTAAAAATCCTACACGTTCGATGTTAAATTTGTGTAGCAAATTTTATCTGTCTAATGCTTTACGTTTTGTACTTGTCGTGTTTACTTGCACTCGGACAGCCGGAGGTACAGATTTCCTTTGAATATCCATTGGAAATTTGACAGAAATCTACAAATATGGTATAAAAACCATCTACCAACTTTCATCCATCCATCTATCTCAAAGCGAATTTTAATTATTGCTTTCATCGAAGACAGGCGTGATACCAAAAATATGTTTTTCGGACTTGGGAGGGGGGTGTCTGAAACATGAAGATTCGTCAAATTTTCCAGTTTGGATTTTTTTAACCATTACAATACTTTTCTCCAGCTATGTATTTTAGTTTTAGATCAAAATAATAGCGTTGCCTTCATTGCAAAGTTCAAGCTGCTCCTTTCATGATTTTTTTTTCTTTTACCCTATCATAAAAGGGTATTTTAAACTACTCTATATCCCAACATTCCCGGGTCGAGTGATGTGTCCGAGGGTGGAACAAAAGGGGTGAGTCAGCGTGTCCATCATGGGGGTAATGGAGCACGAGACGAGGGAGGAGCCTGCAGGGCTGTTTTTGGGAGGGAACGCGTGCTGGGACGCCATTGGAGGATGGTTGCCGTGTCGTGCTCTGCAATCAACTGGTTTTTGTTGAGCAAGGGACTCTTACTGGGATGAGTAGGATGCATTACCCATACCATGCAAAGAATTCGTGATAAATATAAATATAAAAAAAGGAACCTGAAATGATGCCGAGCCTCGATAAGTTTTTATCTCAGCGAGTTTTTGAATTATTTTCCCCTTGTGATTTCTGAATGGGACGGGGCACCCATCTGCATAATAATTCTGCGTTTTTCTTTAACTCTCACTGCAATTTTTGTTTTTTATAACTTGTGTTCTCAAATTTTATTGTAAAACTGCCGATGAAAAATTACGGTAAAATGTTTTCGTTAAAAATTAAACTATGTGTATTCTAATTTAAACTAGGACTTTTTACATACTATTGGTTTTACAGTGATTGTTAATACATCAAAATAATTAAAGATTTCCGAGCTAAAGCAAATTGAAAAAATGGTACTAATATTAATAACAATCCGGAAAAAATTTCTGCAATAAATTTTTCTAGAGGATAAGCGATTATTAATTTTTTAACATAATATATTATTATATTAGGGATATCTTATCATGTAGTCTAATTCGGCTATATCCCAAGTGCCACTTAAATAAGTTTTTTTTTTTTTAATTTTAAGTAAAAATCGCATCTGCAAATTATATTGTTTTATAATTTTAAATACGTAAAAAGTGTATGCTTAACTTAAGGCTTATAACTAGAAAGTCATCGACATGTAATGTTTATGAGTTCCAAAAATATTCACTTCGAGAATATTGAATTATACGACTAATAAAAATTAACTGCAGTACCAGTGATAAAGTAATATTGATAGTGATGTTGATATCTAATTTCATAAAAGATAATTGAGTTTACTATAATTTAAAAGGCATATTTTCATAGCAAATGAATAAATAATTTAAAAATATATAATAAAATACAAAGTGTTTATACATGTTTCATTATCATAATTTGTATATTGTTTTTTTTTTGTACAGAATTTTAAAAAAAAAAACAGAAAATTATTATATAGATATAGATATAAACAGAAAATATAATTTTTTAATGCAATCTTAAAAATTACGCATTATGTCAGGGATGACAGAAACTGGCTTAAAAGTTTTGAAATGCATCAATTTGCAAAATTGTAAAGCGCTAATCTGAAAACACGTGACATATTTATTTTTGCATTTCAGCTATTTCATTTAGCATTATTATTATTATTATTATTCGGGTTGATATTTTCAAAACTTTTTAATTATGGTTCTAATGAGGCAGTGAATTATTCTACCCCAGGACACTCAAATTAATCAAGAAAGTAATAAATTTTGCCCTAATAATGAATTTGCAACTGCAATAAGAAATTATCTGAGTAATGTATGTATATAATGTTGAACTTATACCTATGTAAGTAATGATGAATATATATCTATAATCAACAAATGATAAAAACCTCTGTCAATCATTGTGTATTTATAAACTACCGCTGGAAATTGCAAACTGTGCTTTAAAATCCACAATTTAACAAAAATGACTTTAAGTTGCATGATTTTTTTTTTTTTAATCTTCACATAATTTGTTTGTACTATATTAAAATTACCAGATGTTCAATACTCGCTAAGATTATTCAATTTTTTTTAAATTCATTAATGAACTTAGAAGAGGATTCCATATTTATCCGTGTTTTGAATAAAATGTCAGGTATTTTTGATTTTTTTTTTATTTGTAAATGAGTGCTTAATTTTAAAGATATTGTACATAAAATTTTAATGAAATTTTACTTTAGAAATTGTTTTCCATCTATTTGCACACATAGAATATGACCATCCTTTTTCAAAAAATGACACAAAAAAAAAAATAGAGTCTGTTTTGTATTTCAAACACTTTGATCATTTTTAATTTTTATTATGTAGGCTATCTAAAGAAAATCTTGTCACTTTAATTACGTGTAATTTTTGAGTTAATTCTTGTTGGCTTTGTTGATAACTCCTTGTCTTTTTAACCATGATTCATCTTCCATTGTTATTTATTGATCAATTTCTTATACTGTCATTTAAAAAACAACATTTGTAGATGAGGGCACTAACGCGAATTATTTAGATTTCACAGATTTTTAGCTGCACGGTATTTTACAAAAACTATTTTGCTATCTGCCAAAATCCCCGGAGGTATTTTCAAAAAATATGCAAATAAACACCTGGATTGATAGAAAATTAATGTATAAATAGCAATAAAAAGTAAACAAGAAAGGTAATTATCATCTTTGGCAGATGGTGGGCAATTATTTCTACGGATTCGTTCCAAATTTATTCATTAAATTTCGAAAGTTAGCTTCGATATTCAACTACTAGTTAAAGCCATTTCGAAAATTTCAAACGAATTGGATCTTTGAAAAAAGAATTCGGTGCTTTTTCCATCTTTTCAAAATACATATTTGTTTAATCTCCACATTAACTAATGATAACATAAAATAATGTTTCTTTTTTATATATATATATTCCAATGTTTATGTGTAGTGTAGTAAATACCACTATTTGTAGCTTTTCATCAT
Organism: Argiope bruennichi; assembly: GCF_947563725.1. Taxonomy (NCBI): domain Eukaryota; kingdom Metazoa; phylum Arthropoda; class Arachnida; order Araneae; family Araneidae; genus Argiope; species Argiope bruennichi. Next base: position 63,320,883 of record NC_079160.1, on the reverse strand, counting down.
TAAGCTTCAGAATTTAAAATGTTTTCGTTTTTTTAATCCTGAAGATCTCCAGCCTAGCAAAAGAACGAGAGAAATAATGCAACCTAAACATAATCCCAAACAAACTATAAAGAATAACAGTTACGATTAGACTAATTTATACTTAGCAAGAAATTCTTCAGGATCAGACTATTACTTCCAATGTTTTGAATATTTTATAACTAAACACTTTTAATAATGTCCTTTTTATTCAATCTCCACATTAACTAGTGATAACACGTTTCTTACTTCTATTCCTCTTGTAAATTTTTCTTTTCTCTTCAAAATTCCCCAACTACAGTTTTCCATCATTAACGTCTCAAATATTTTCTGAACAACCCCGATGCACCAAGTAGCTTGGCAAAACAGGGTAGGGAACGATCAGTTGCAACATGATCCCAGACACACTGTGACGAGTGACGTCCATGACTAGACTCATTTATATCTGGCTGAAAGTTCTTCTTGAACAGAAGACTATCACTTTCAGTGTTTTAAGTATTATATCGTTGAAAGCTTCTGATAGGGGTTGGCAGAGGGCAACCCCTGCACGACCTGTCCCCATTTCTTTCCCTCTCAGCAACAACCCATTTGTCCCTCCTGCGGTATATTCTGGGGGACGAGAGAAGCCTGTCCCACCGACTGAGGGTGCGCTCAGAAGTAGGTCACACTTTTATGTGCACGTGCATTCGAGATCACCTGCCCCTTTGCCACTTTTCCCTCTGGTGTTGTTCACAAATGGAGTGTAACAATTTTGAAATTCTGACAAACAAAAAATTGGTATCGACCTCGATCCAGGTTTTCATTTCCGATGGATTGTATCGTAAACGCAGGCCTTTGATTATTAAGTTTCTTTAAAGATGATATTGATGTAAACTTTGTTGTATTATCATAAACTGACTGTTCAGTTCCTATGGTTACCTTCGGTTGTATAAGTCTATCGTGCAGTAAGGTGGTTGTTTGTTTTGTCAGATAATGTCAGATCTCTAAAGGATGATATGAACCAATGAATTGAATCAAGTAATTGCAAAAGTTCGTGTTTGATTGTCATAGATGGCTCAGAGAGTAAATTATGGAAGAATGGCTATGATTTCTTTCGCTGTGTTTTTTTCATTTGAAAGATAAAAGCTCTTTTGTCCCTACAGCATTAAATATTGATAAAATAGGTCAATTTTTGAGTATAATAATTTTTTTAACCGTCAAGGAAAAAGTTCATTTTCCTCATGTAATGCTTTATGAATTGTTGAAAAAATATGAGTAGTGGAAGCTTGGCATTGTATGTTGAGCATGAGTGTTGGAAGCTTTTGAAAAAAACTTAGCGTTATGTGTGCACATACGCACACACACAACGCACACCAGATGCCGAAACAGTAGTTGGTTACATAACAAAAAAGCGTTATCTATATTTCTAATATAAGGAAAAAGTGGTATTTTTTCTTCTTTTGTATTCACGTAATGCGTTATGTGTGCACATACGCACACACACAACGCACACCAGATGCCGAAACCGTAGTTGGTTACATAACAAAAGAGCGTTATCTATATTTCTAGATGTTTCTAATATAAGGAAAAAGTGACATTTTTTCTTCTTTTGTATTCACGTAATGTTTATTTTCTTAGTTCGATTTCAAGAATTTTTTAAAAATTATTCAAATTTTTTGTGGTTACGTCAAGTTGTCTATCTTTATTTTATTTCAAAAATTTGCTCTTTATTATAAAGCAGCAATAAAGCGCAAACAAGAAAACCTGCTTAAAAATATAGCAACGTAAGTAAATATAAATCCGTAAATAACATAAATGGTATTAAAACAATTTTAAAATAAAAAAAGTTCCTGCTTTAAAAAAATAATTTTTTTAATTATTAAAATTAGAGAAGGTAAGATTGGAATCACTGTAAAGCTTATAATCAAGGAAATTGGGGAGAAGCTGTACATTGCTAATTAAACTACATTTCACAATTAAAAAAAAAACTTGGATACTTTTCCAAGCTTCTGAGTACTGTATGCTTCTCTTTGCTCGTCCATTTTTTCTTTTATATGTTACAATAAAGATTTTTTATTATCTTGTGGTAATAGACAAGAAGTGCATATTATATAAAAACATTCAGTGCAAAAGAACATGAGAAAAGTAAGATAAAAGTGCAGAACCTTTCTCAAACGTTGTGCTGCGCCCTCTAAAATTATTGCTGTGTGTTTGGTGGGAATTGTTGATTTCGAGCTTCTCCAACGTGGTAAAACGATCACATCAGAAAAGTACTGTGAACAACTCACTAGACTCGATGCAACCATTCGAGAAATACGTCCGATCCTGGCAAATAGAAAAGGTGTAATATTTTTTCACAACAATACCAAGCATGACAAAAGCTGGGAGAAAAAAAAAAAAAAAAAAAAAAAACCTAAAACAATTGAAATGGAAAATTCTTCAACATTCACCATATTCTCCCTAGTTTGCGCCATCTAGTTATCAACTGTTTCGGTTTGCCTGAATGGTAAAATTTAAAATGGCAAAAATATAAAATCCAAGAAGGAAATGCAAAAGTACCTCATGACCGTTTTTCAATTAAAGTCAAGATCATTCAAGGAAAATCAAGAATTGCCAAACTTGTAGATCGATGGTAATCTGTTATACAAAATAATGGAGATTATTTCCTTGATTACTAAAGTTATGCTGTCTAAATTACTTTTTGTTTGGAAAGTTATCAGTGAGCACGATCTTGTACTTATCATCTGATATATAAGGCTAGATTTTCATTTTTTAATGGATATGATTGATGACAACTTTATCTATATGACTTTAAAAAAATTTTTTATACAACTTGATTATAAACATTGAGATATGTGAGCATACATTTTTTTCTAACGGAGCAATTCGGCATTTCCAATATGTCCTGTAATGTCAGATGACTTGTATTGGCATAGCGATATTATTTGATGCCTGGGTCATATGATGAATCTTCTTTTTCCCCAGTATCAGTGGTGTATCATTCGGGCATGGAATTATTTTTAAAAAATTTATCTATCATATTCGATTTAAAATAGGGACAGTAACTCACAAATGTTTAGTCTTTCTCTCTAGCGCTCTCTATCTCATCAATGCTCTTGCTCGTCATTGCACCGCTGATGATATGTGGATTTTATAGCTGAACCATATTTCGTAAGATTTTGAAAAATGTCTTTATTTTCAAAAGTTGAAAAGATACAGAATTGTTAAGAAAATTAAGCAGGTCTGTTTTATTTAAAGGCCTAATTTGGTTAACGCTCAGAAGTCTCATTGGTCTTACGGACACGCCTTAAAATTTACCATACTAACCATGTCGCAATATTTTACTCATTCGCATACAAAGACGTGCCATTGAATTATTGAATTTGACATTTTTTTTAAAGTCAAAGTAGAGAATTAATTGAAAGTCAGAATTCCATTTGACATTAAGTATATCAATCATCTTTATGTGGTTTAAAATTATTATAAATGCCACCAAAACGTTACGTCAAGAGGTTAAACGAATTCATAAATTCAAGGCTTTAACCATGTAACTGATTTGCTTTTTTTACTATCTATTTCGGTAACTTCCAACTTGGGAATGCCTCCATGTTTTCAACCATAGAAGATAAGATATTCAGGGCTTTGTCAAAACTTTTGTTTCAAGATATAACATCCATGAGTAGCAGTTTTAACTTGATATAATAATTCAATGTCATGTGACTTATTAGAAAAATTAAGTAGTTGAAGACAAACAGGAGCAATTATTCAGTTGTTATTAACTATGAAGTATCACTTTTGATATATATATATATATATTCGAAAATTGGAGTGGTTGACTGTTGATGACGATTAGACTATTGATGACTTATCTAGATGTCTTAAACTTCTAAATAAGAAGACGGCGAAGAGAAAGAAAAAAAAAAAAAAAAGGGTGGCGCAATGACAAAGGACTGGTTCTTTGGTTTTACATTTTTTTTGTGTATAGATGATATTTGAAGTTTTTAATTGTTATCATTCATTCTGTTATATTTTTCAACTTTGAAATTTAGTGATGCATATTTATTCATTTGTTACATTGTGTATGTTTTAGATTTTTTTTAGATTCTTAATAGATTTATTTCATTCAGTTTTGGATTAAAATTGATGCGTGTTTTAATATTCAACAAATTCATCATTCCTTAGATTTCTATTACTTAAAGAAAGTGATTTTAGCATTTAGGCTTATCTTGACATCTTGACATCTTTACAATTTTTTTTTCCATTCTTTGTCTTTACTCAGATCTTAATTCATCTTTCAGCATCATTTATATAAGATAATACTAAATGGTTGCCCTTATTACATATGGCTTTAACTTCCTTGTAGATAATGATAGGATAAAAAAAGCTAATCAGAAAACAGAAGGAAGATTATAAATTTGTTTACGCCCGTAACAGATGCTCTTTATGAATATTTTCGGCCTCATGATCTACATCCAAACTGTGTTCCATTTAACGCTAGGCATTGTTATATAAGTTTTTAATCATTAAAGACGGTGCAATTGCTGTCTGCGCTTTCAGCGACTTTTTAACATATAGGATCCACATGCTGAAGCTAAAATCAATAAGAAGATTCGTTACATTTGTAAATTATAATGATTTTATAGTTATACAGGTAGCCATCTTGATCTTCTGGTCTAATTTCACGGGGATATTGTGAAATCTTTGTCTTCCTGCCTGGGGCGGTCTTAGAAAGTGTAGGGCTAATTTAGTAAGGGTGAGGAGAATATTTTTCAATCCTTCTTTTGGTTTCCAAGAATTTAAAATAAGAAAGAAAATGCAAAATGCAGTGATGTACCATTGTAATGTCACGATCTAGACTGATCAAATACCGAAGCAGAATTTCCAGACAATTCTTTATTTTACAGCCCTATATATACAAAAGAACAACTTGTTCTAATCTTGGTTAAATAAATGGTTATTTACACCTGTAGTAGGAGACTCAAAATCGAAGGCTTTCTTGAAACTCAGTTGGTTCTCGGACTCCGAACTCGTGGGCGTAGTCCAACAGTCCGCCTGCAATTCGTTTCTTCTCTTCTCTAAAAAAAAATCTCCGCACTTCATTTCGGCGACAATCTCTGCCTCTTAATTTACATTGGTCATTTGAGCTCTCTTTCGGCCAATCGGGGTTCAGCCAATATTCTCTCTCAGTGGCGCCAGTCGGTCGTGGAAGGTCCTTTTCACCCACCTTTCACAACTGCCTATTCTGGAACACAGAGTTATCATAGTCCTTTCACAATGTGAAACATTTAGCATCCAGATATTTGGGCACCCCTTTGTCTTTGAAGGTACGATCAATTCCTCTTGGACGAGGAATTCCACATGTGGTCTTTCACTGTAGTCGCTAATGAACAGATGCGAGACCGCCCAGGTGAAAAGATCCACCATCTGGCTATCTCGAGGAGTTTAGTATTTTTCAGCGTCGACACAGCTGGCTGTAATGTCTTATCAGTACTGAGAAACGGGGAATGTTACACCATTCTTGTGTACTAACACAACATGGCTGATTGTATGTCACACTTAAAACACATTGTAATCCACTTTCTCTTTTCCGATTGCAGTAAACTTTGATATGGATTTGCAGTTGTGATGATAAAACTGCACATCAAATTTTACATATCTTGCTTTTTACATTATAAAGTTTATATACTTACTTTCTTATACGTAGTATTGTGAAAGTATAGTAATCGTCAAAAAACTACTCGAACTCGAGATTTTGATGAATCTCCACATTTTAGATCTCCCTGAATTCTAAAAATAAGTTTTTAGAAAATGTCTGTCTGTCACAAAAATGACTCAAAAACTCCTCGACCTAAACGTTTGAAATTTGGTATATGGTTTTTACATCGAATTCGCAAATTTCTATCAAATTTTGAGTAACGTCTGTTCAGCATAAATCCGTCTGTCCAGTTGTTCGACTATATGTTAACAAGACAATTACAAAACAAAGAGAGCTCGATAGATAAAATTCCGTGCAGAAATTTAACATCTATTGTGTAGACACCTATCAAATTTTAAACCAAATCCAATTACGGGTTGACTATCTGTTGGTCTGTACTTTCATATATATGTAAACACGATAGTTTTAAAAAAAATGCAATGATTTAAATATATCCAATTTGGTAGGGGATTTTGTGACTGAAGAGGCAGTTTCTTGTCAAATTTTTGTTTCAGTAGGTTGAGAAAAACGTATCTAAAACAAAATCTCGATTTTTGGATACTATTAACGCATGCTAGAGATTAATCGCCAAACAACTCGCCAAGGATGACAGGATAGATTCAATTAAAAAACTATATTCACGCCAAAAGTTAATATTTCGTGACTATTGCACGCCTATGCCATGTAAAATGTTCTCTGGCATGACAAATTTATTACAGAGTATGCGAGAAAGTTTTGGGCAGAACCACTCCCCTTGGTTACATTATAAAGTTCATATACTTCATCGTAGACCGATTGGCAATCAATCAATTAATATGCTTCATCGAAGATTTGATTGAAATCTGGAATTCTGATGTAAAAATCATATGTTGTATTCAATCTTTGTATCTGTCACGTTTCTAAATTATCATATTCATTAGCGCACAAACGGACCAAGAGACAGATTTGAATTGACGAGATTCTTAAAACATTTGAAAAAATCTACAATTTTGACTTTATTTCAACAAATTAATTTTATTCTTTTATAACTCTGTGCTTTTGAGTTGTATAGTGTTCCTAAATAAACTGACATATTTCTAAAAATAATTCTTTTATGACTCACAAGAAGTCTAAAACCCTAAAATTCTGAACATCTTGATGCCGAATTTTCCAACGATTACCTCACTACCAGAAAAATAATTTGCGTCCTTCGTAACTTCTCCCATTCTTTTCAATAAATGTGTTATCCCCTTACTCCTGCATAAAACTTTGCGGACTTTGGGCATGGCCACGAATGCCTTGCAAACCATTGGCGAACAATATTTGCTAAATATTGATTTTTGACGTGAACCTAACATTTTTGCTAAATCTATATTTTATATACTTGGTGACTAACTCCTGTCATATGCGGTTATACACAAGTAACCGAAATTCGAATATGTATTTTAGACGCCTATTTTTCCAAACGACTGAAGTCAAAATCTGACCTATAACAACAATAGCAATCACAAGAGCACATACCAAATTTCATTCATACAAGCCACTTCGTATTTGAGTTAGTACATTTACAAGAATATGAAAGACACTTAGAACAATTATTAAACATAAAGGGGGAAAAAAAACACACCTTTAACTCATTTTTTGATATTGCGTCTAAAAAATTTGTTTTTTCTTTCTTTGTTTAAAAGGAAGCTGTATTCATTTAAAATCTAGGCAACCATTTAGAATTACCCTTACGATAAAGCAAAGCTCTGTGCCTTATTGCTAGTTGCTACATAATGCATTCTCAAAGCTCACCGGTGCGAATAAAATGCAAGACGTGTGTTCGTGACAGCCAAATGACAGCTTCGCCCCTTAAGGTGTGGAAGGGAGTGAAAGAACAGACCTCAACCCTTTGTTCGAGTGGGGGTGTCGTTTGTCACGTCGCCTTGTCTCCTGAATATTCATGAGCCCGCGGAATCGGCATCGAATCGATGCACAGAGCGAAATGTTCCAGAAAGGGGATTAACAGCTCCGACCTCCTCTTCCTTTGTAAAGTGGCTGTGTAAACTCAGGTATGCCTGTCTCAACAGTCTGAGTTTCCCATTCTCTGTTTCCCTCGCCGGAGAGTTATGGGTCTTTATTCATATGGGTCAGGAGGTCTTTAAATCATCTTTGCATTTTTGAATGCCGAAGACGATCGAGGCATGGGAATGGTAGACGCAGTATTATGTTAATTCTAAATCTCTCATCCTGTATATCGGTTGATTAAGTCTTTTATCATGGCAATTCAAACTGACTATTGTTGAGTTGAAAGCCATGCATCACTTTTAAATGAATTAATATATCGCGTTATTCGAAAAGAAGGAGCAGATTTAATTTTCAACGAACGATAATAATATATCACTTTGCATACTGCAGCACATCCAATTTAACAATTGATAATGAAAATTTCAGAGTTTTATATTACGTAGATTACTATAAGAAGACTATTTATCGTAATGATTCTCATGACAAGACTTTGTCCAGTTCTTCACCGATTATGGTCCCTAGAATTCAAAAATCACCCTTCGTTCAAAAATGTACATTTTGTACATATACGCACAAAGCTTTGCTCATGTTATCTTGTGAACAGGATAACCAGAGCAATTTTGTTTGGATTTTAATTGCTCCGAATATGTTGATAGAAATGTAAAAATCTCCGACGAATTTTGTAAATGATCCATTTAGCTCAAAGGGGTGGAAGTAGGGATTGCAATACCGGACCAAAATTTCAATACCGGTATTCGGTATTTTTGAAATCTTAATACCGGGATACCGGTTTTAATACCGGTATTAGAAATTTTAGAAAAAGAATGAAAACACAGGTGTTTCTTTGTTTTTTTCTGGCAGTTATGTTAGAGAGTGTAAATATCACAAAAAATAATTTGTAACTTATAAACTTATAACTTATTTTATTCTTAACTTATAACTTATTTTATTTATCGCTAATTCTAATTTTTGTTGAAGAGCCAATTCCTTTTCACTATCGACAGTAGTGACATCATAATCTTCGATAATTGAACCGAATTCTTCTGAATGTGGATAGGTTTGTGGGTTAAAAACTTTTAAGAAAATTTAATCTAAACTTAATCAGATTTGAATTGGTTCTTTTCTTCTTTTTCATTTTCATTTCTAAAATCACTATAATTATGTAAATACCATAAGACATTTTCTATTTCGGTATGCCTTTCTTCTGTGCGATTTTTCAATGTAATATATAATTCTTCAGATAGTGATGTGTGCTGTTCTTTCAGTGACTGCAACATGAAATTTATTGTTGCATTAGCTGTTAATAAATTAGAATCTCTCCCACATAATGCCTTAATAGTCAATTTTATTGGAAGTAGAGCTCATACAGTTCTGGATATTAAATCGGATTCACTATTTGAAAAATTAATTTACAGGTTTAAATCGATTATTGCTTTTTGGATTGGATTTCTCAGTTTCAAAAACCGTTCCATCATTAGACGTAAACTGTTCCAACGTGTTTTAGAATCTAATATTAACATATATTCTGTTTTATTTTCAGTTAGTATATATTTAAGTAATATATCCTTTTTATAGGGGAACGTTTAAATATCTTAACAATTTTTCGAACTTTATAAATTATAGGAAGCAATTCTTGAGAGGTTAATATTTCATCCTCATTAGCAATATCTTCTTCAACAATTACATTGTCATAGTCTTCAGTGTCAATATCACTCTCACTCTCTTTTCAAAGTTGGAATCCGAAGTTTCTATATCCACAGTATTTGGATGTTCTTTATTTTGTTGGTATAATACCCCTAATTACTCCTAATTGAATTCCATGTGCATAGCACAACTGCTGATTTGCACCAAACAACTTTCCAACTTTTTTCATAATTGTTGTTCCATCAGTTGTTATGGATACAATATTTTCTTTCTGGGATAATCCATGTTTCGCTAATTTAGATTTAAGCAATTAATTAGCTAATTAATTTCTCCCGTTAGGGAGACATAAAAACAAAAACGTATACTATTTTGCTATGTTCGCTATACCTGAACATATAATGGAGACAATTTTAAAAATTTCCAGCAAATACCGAAAAACCGGTATTTAAACTTGTGAATACCGGTATTACAAAATTGAACAAATGGCTCAAAATACCGGTATTCGGTATCCCGGTATACCGGTATTGCAATCCCTAGGTGGAAGTGGTGAGGATTGAAATGTTCATTTCGTTATAACTTTCTTCATATTGAAGATAGAAAAATAAATCGATTTAGCGAAATTAGTGCTTTATTCAGACGAACAATATTGTATCTATATTGTAGCTACAATATTGTAACAATATTTTACTGCAATATCTTAGAATTTAGGGGCTGAAAAGCGATTTTCGCGTGTAATTTTGACTTCCTAATATGAACAATTTATGTTGCCTGATAATACAAGTAACTCAGATGTAAAGGAATGTCCTTTGCCTTCCAGCTTGCCGAGAGGAATTTTTTTCCCCTTATAATTCTGGTAAAAGTGTTTACGAGAAAATGACAATGCCTCAAGTCATTTTGTGTGGTGTAATATACAGAGTGAATCGATTATTGTATTGTAAGTTTAAAGGAGAGCCACCTCACCATAGACAGATTTACAATTGGTGCACGAAATTTGTAGAAGATTGTTGCATATTTAAAGCAAAAGCATTGATCAGCCTGCCAGGTCAAATTAAAATGATATGTGTATCCAAACTGGTTTCGAACTTTACCATATTAAATCCACAAGTAAAAGTAGCAAAGGTCATGCAATTTCACCACCAACGGTATGGCGTGTATGCCTCTATATATGATGACTTTTTTACCTAATTTTTCCACATATAAAGCCATCCAAATCATCCCGATTCCCAATTAATTTGAAAATTATAGTTCTGGTGCAATGTTTCTGGAGCCGAACGAATTCTACTAAATCAATGAAATTTGACAAAGACTGTTTCTAGAATAAAAAGTGTGGAAAAGCTATTAAGTTGAAAATTCTTCTGAAGTTTCCAAAACCACTAGCATTAAAAATTTGTGCAGAATTTTATTGAAGAATTTCTTGTCTATTAGTACAATAATTTTTTCTTAAAATTACTATTTCGGATTTCATTCACGCAGAACGCGCAATGAACTTACAGCGAAAAATTTTTCGCATATCTCATTAGCATAATAGTTGGTGTTCACCGAAATCTGGACGAATTCTCGCATTTTTGACAATTGTAGTTCGTTTTCTGCATATTTCATAAACGACAAATTAAAAAAAAACTGTTTTTGTAATTTTTTAAATGTGCATGCTGCTTTTCGTGTTCAAGGAAGACAATTAATTTATCAGTTTTAAATTGTCTTGCATCAGTAAATTCGTATTTACTGATGCGATGCCGTTTATATACTATGAAAGTTTTTAGTACGTTTTAATTAAATGTTATTATGTACTTATGTAAATTTGCTTTGGTGCTCCATCCATTAAAAGTATTACGAATTGTTTTACTTACTTTTAATTTTATGAACCATTTTAGTACTTTGATGTCTTGTTGAGATTTGTTGATTATTCGCCTTTAAAACATCTATTGGTCTATGACGGCTATAACTCAAAACTGCAGCAACCTTGACGAATGAAATTTGGCACTCTTCTTCGCATTAAACTTATAGATCTTTATGAAATTTTGAATGAAATTATTAAAAGTGTGTCAGTCCGTCAGTGTGCATATGAATTTGTTAATTCAAAAATATAAGAATTTGACACATTAAATTTAGTTTATAATTTTATTTCTAGAATTGTAGATGTAGCTCAAAATTTGGACTAAGGAGTATGTCAGATATCTGTCAGTTTAATGATATATATATATATATATATATATGTATATGCGTGAAGGGATACGATAACTCAAATATACAAATACTTACTCAACATACTCAAATATACTTGTTACAAGTTATAGTTGCAATAAAACCGTAGATATGAGTCTAATTTTGGATGAAATCCATCAACAGGTAGACTGTTTGTTTGCTTATCTGCATTTTATTTCTAGAATTGTAGATGTAGCTCAAAATTTGGACTAAGGAGTATGTCAGGTGTCTGTCATTTATCTGTCCGTGTGTATGTAAACTCAGACAGCTAAATAAAAAATGCAACAAGCTAGATAAATAAATGTTCGTATATATTTTTGTATTTTTTTGTAGAAATATTTTAGAAAGACGCAATACTTGCTTCTTCATATACATATGAAGAATGATATGATATGCTCTCTTATCGTGACTCAATAGCTTATGGCTAAATTGTTAGAGATATATCTGTAATTCTAGTTGGAAAAATGCTTTAAATAACTCAAGAATTATATTTTACGTTGTTTGAGTCAATAAATACGTTTCTCAAAAAAATTATAAGATCTAGCTTTTTACAAATTCCAGTCGTATATTGGACATTAGTCATCGGAAATTCTAAATGAGGAAACGAGAGTATTTGAAATCTTTATGTTATAGATCTCTTCAAATCTTGCCCCAACAAACACTATTTTTGATCGGAATGATGTCTATGTACTTGTCTGTAAAGGCGATAAATCAAAAATGTATTGAGGTTGGAATTTGAAATTTAATATGTGATATTTTCTTTAAAATTGTGAACTTCTTTCAAATTCTAATCGAAATTGATCGAATGAAACTCTGCGTATCCATTCATTTTTGTCTGAACGCGTAAACTCAAAAGCACGAAGAGTTAGATTCATAAAACTTAATGCAAAGTTTTTTTCACAAAACCTATTCAGAGAAATTTTGTTTTTGTCCGCAATTACAAAATGTATTTAACTAGTCAGATGAAATTTGGCACACAAGTCAGCATCTAAACTATAAATCTGTACCGAATTTCGAACAAAAGTGGAAAAGTAGGAGTGAACTGTTTGTCTGTGTGTATTTTCATATGCATGTAAAAGCAAAACTCAATAAATTATATTTGATATGTAAATTTGATATGATATTTGATAAATAAATGATATTTGATATGTGATTTCTTGATTACAATTATAATATTGTATCAAATTTTGGTTTCAACCGGTCGAAAACAAAGGCATCCAAAATAATAATTCGATTTTCGAGTATTTATGTATTAACCGCATGCCAGTGATTGATCGCTAAAGATTTTACGGTAGATTCACTCAGTAAAAAATACTAGATTTACGTAAAATATCTTAATTTCGTAACTTTTGTTCGCTAGTGCTATGCAAGAGATTCACGGCCTTATTTTACTCAAGGTTCAAAGAGGGTTGGAATAATACTTTTATTCGAGGGTATGCGACAGAGTTTTAATTAAAACAAGAGAGTCATTCTCGCTTGTTTTAATTGATTATCCAATTCTACTTTATTCGAAGCGCAAGATGATTTATATGATTTAACACACAAGAAAATTAAAGAGAGAAGACACATTATTTTTTCCACAGAATTATGTTCAGGAATTTTTCAATGAATATTCGAATATCCTTTGAGCTTCATTGCTATAAAAAAATCTTCCCTTGGGTCAAAGGATCCGAGCGAGCACTTTCTCCCACGTTCGTCAGAGTCCAACTGTCTTCTCATTGTTGTTAACGGAGCGGATAACACGCCTTATCGGAGCCTCTATCGTTAGGATCGGTAACAGGCAGGGTTAGCGGACCGTGCATGGGAACCACCAGTGCTTGTTGTTTTTGTTCTGAAGAAGTGGAACTATAAAGGGCGTTCCTGTTAGTCCGTACCAAACTGTCATAAACTTTCTACAGTGAAACAGCATTTTATGAAGAGTCGTTATGCATTTGCGTTAGATATACTACACCTGCGGCGTTGAGTGGGATGAAAATATTTTCCGATCTTTTAAATTAATTAGATAAGGAATTAATTATCTAATTTATGATTGTTAACTATCTAACTATTGTCGAGAGATCTTCACTAAAATTTTCGTTATGCATCATTATTTTATTACTTCCGGCTGTTAATTATTTTATCACTTCCTTAAATATGGGAAGATGAGATACTATCGTTTAAGAAAGCAAATTGTCGCTTCTCTGGAGGGTGTAGAAATGGTAGTACTGTTCATTTCAGGATACTAAGATTAGTACTTTTAAAGGAGTTATACGCATTGAGATGAACGCATTTCTGGAATCCTTTGTTAGGTCTTGACCATGATTTACTTTTTATTTAGGTATATTTTCTTTCGCCACACCCCTTTTCTGGCGAAATAAACCCAAGATCACGGATGATTTTCACATATGATAGTGTATAGATGAATTCGTCACATTCTGATGATGGCTTCCACGAGATGAGCTGGTACATGTACTGTTTCAAAACTTATCTTAATATTTGTTTTACTATTCGCATGCGGTTGGTCAAGTGCAGGACAGGAGGGATATTATATGCTAAAGCTTCAGTATTTGAGTGCTGAATTTAAAGTACTTATAAAATAACATAGATTTTAATTATATTGAATCAGCATTTGTATTTTTATAAATGTTGTACGGGAAAAAAAGAACAATATATTTAAAATTAACAGCTGACAGAATGCCAAAGTGCGTGCGAATAAATTCATTTTTTTTAATATATAGGACAATTTTAATATAAAAAAACTCTTTTATTTTACGCTTTGTTATATACAAAATCCACTTATTATCTATAATGATGTGTATGCAGATTAAATTTTTTGATGAATTATAAAACATTTATTGTTATAATTATTGAATACTCCCTTATCTCTATCTGCATTAATAATAAAAATGAATGTGTGCACGTGCATTGACGTTCTGTAAGCCAAATCGTTTGACCTACCGCTACCAAATTTGGTTCATATATGTACCTTGGAGGATAGGAATATGCACTTCGAAGCGATTTTTTTTAAAAAAAAATTAATTAATTAAAATGCAAGCTGAAATTTGGAATTTTTCTGCGATAACTTCCGAAAATATTATTGCAGAAAATGAATCTTACGCCATTTCAAAATTTAAAGGATTATCTTTTTAATAATGCCAATTTAATAGTCTTGCAAAATTTTCCTAATTTTTGTCAATTAAAAATTTTTTGTTAGCCTAATTTTTAAAAATCGATTACATTATTTCTTCAATTAACAATCCTTTCATCAAATAATTAATTGTGAGATTTTCTTCCATTGTTAGAAACTAAAAAAAAAAAAAAAAGATATTCTATTTGAGATTTGTGTAGTTTTCAAGAGGAATAAAAAAAAAGTGAATTTACAATATCACGGTAGTTAGGTGATAGATGAATCCGACAGTTAATTTTTTATAGCGTCATGATGTCATAGAGCAGTTCTCCATTAGAAAGGTTCATGTACACTATGAACAAAACATGTGTAAGGTATTAAAATAACAAGACTCTAATGTCTGACAATTTGACAGAATCATGGACTTGAAGTTATATCTAAACAGCATAACCGAAATTAAATAGAACCAATAACCACAGGTCCCTAAAGACGATTAGTATTTAATAATGCGATAAAGATAGGGGGGGAAATAATCAGAGGCTTCATATGTACTTAATGACGCTATTTGTTGAAACAAATATCTTCACTAAATATTTACATGTCAGTGCTTGAAGCATGTGTTCAATGTATTGCGTACTTTCCCACGTTGATATTAGCGATACATTATATCATATCTATATGTAAGTATACTGCCTTGTTATTTTGAAGTGAGTATTTTAATCCAGGCATTAAACTCGTTTTGTTTTTTCACTGGCCAACTTATTTATCATGGTTGGATTCAGTAACCAAAATTCTTTATGGCTAATTTCCGCGAAAAGCGTGGAATGTATACTGATTTTATCAGTTACCAAGCTGTTTGGCAAGTTTTTTAAGAAAAGAAAGACACATTTTGTCAAAAATTTTTTTCTCCATTTCATGTGTGTATAATATGCGCAACGTCTTGAAGGGGAGGAGGGTTGTATTCTTTTTTCCGTCCCCCCCCCCATCTTAATGGTCGTGAGAAAACGGAGAGACAAGCTGCTCCTTTCACCTGATCATCGTTAGGTTCACCCAACTGTGCGCTGGGATTCTAGATATTCTATTAACTAGGGGGACGCGTCTAGAATTACAGTGTCTGCATTTCCTGTGCCACAAATATTATTTAATTCGGTGCTGTGTCTTCTGGGTACAGTTTCTTACCAAGAAATATTGTGAGTGAATTTCTCAATATAAAATACATAAATTTATATTATTTACTTCTTCTCGCATTTCAGAAATTTGTTTTATTACAGTAGTACGTTGTTCCAAAAATGATTTAGAGCCATTATTTGACTTTAAGTAGTTCGATAGTATAAACCATTACTCTAATAAAGATAATGAATATCTGTGTGTGCAGGCATTCTATTGAAAAAATTATTTCTTCTAGAGCTACGAATTTGGTAGTTTGTACTTTTAAAGATGGGAATGTGCACATTGAAGCGATTTATTCGATTTTTTCACACAATTTTTAAATTTAAAAAATAGTCTTTTTAACGATGCCAATTACTTTTCTTGTGATTTTTTTTTCTAAATTTATTTTAAATTTTGATTTTATTTTTTCAGAATTTTTAACAATAAAATTCATTGTTGCAATGAAATTCAGATTGTTTAAATTGTTTCATAAAATATATAATCACATAACTTTCTTCCATTGTTGAAAGCTAAAGAAGAAAGATGCCGTTTATTGTTAGCACAATTTACGAGAGGAATAAGCTGTGCTCACTGTATAAACTGTGCGAAATTACATTATCACAAAATATAAGACGCAATTTGAATTTGAATATCCAGACGTTTATATTTTTAATGGCATTATCATGCCATGAAGCTCATCTCTATTTGGAAGTTCTTGCACACAATAAACAGAATAGGTGCAAGGCTGTTAAAATAACATTACTTTAATACCTGTCACTTATTTTGATGCTTAAAAATACTTTGTTCAGTGAATCCTTAAGTTATGCATAAGAAATTTATTGAAATTATAGATAGTAAATACAAGTATATGAAGCACTGTCTATCACTTTGTCTTCTGTGTATATTTCCCTGACAAAAATTGATTTTTTTACTAACTTTCATTTTACAAAATTAATGCTTAAAATCCATTATTTTATCTGCCTGGTCATTAAATATTTATATTGTTTAAAGAAATGTTTGGAAGCCACTTTAAAATCATTACTTTATTTTTCTATAAGTAATGAAAATTCAAAATAAATAGAAAACTGTAAAACAATGTCTAATGTCTATATTTGGACAAATTTGTTCACAAGGAATTTCTGTAATTAATGTTCCTTTCATATAATAAATAATTTAAATCCATTATTTCATTATTCCTCTTTTTTTTTTTTTTTTTTCTTTCAAAAATTTCTTTCCATAAAAAAAATGTCTTATTTCAGAAATCATTTTAATATTGTTGCATTGCCTGCTGTAGATATTGGAAATGTATGATGGCATTCCATAAGCGGTTTCGGGTGACGAAATTATAGTTGAAGAATGTAATATATGTTTTTATGTGTCTAAAAATTTCATGAATGACTCATGGGAAGAGTTCAATGAAATTAAACGAAATAACCATGTTTTTCTTAAAGAAAGAAATAGCTATTTTTCTCTAAAAAGAATATATTTTTAATGCTTAAATATTTTAATACATATATATACAATGTATTATTAAAATATTCACTCCATCCAAAAAAATGGTATACATTTCAAAGTTATTTTTATCCAAATATATTATATATATGTTCCAAAATTATTTTTCTCTGAATATGTAGTATATACTATATCTTAAGAATATAATCTATATATATACTATATCTTAAAGAAATGGTAATTTCAGTTTAGTTTATTAATAGTATATGTTCATAAAGTTCAAAATATGAAATTGTTTTATGTACTGATGTCTACTGATGATACTGGCGTCTCCAGAGCATCCTGGGAACACATTTACATTACAGAAGTTAGAATGTTACAATGTGACAAAAATGTGTTTTTGTTGAATGCATTGTGAACGCATTTTTGAATGCATTGTGAACTCATTCAATTAGTATTTGGCGAAATTTTATTTTGCAGACTTTGAATAAAATTGAAGAATCCTAAGATGTGAAAGTTTATCAGGACTGTTTAGTAGTTGCGATTTAAACTGAATAGAGCAACAATCTCTGGGATTTTCAGCACCAAGATCTTCATTATTCCAAGAATAAAGTTTGCTTTCTCTGTTGTAGATAAATAGGCTTTTCTTATGATTGGCGAGAAATATGAATGTAATTGCGGAAATTATATTATCAAGAACCATTTTCTTACACTCCACTCCACGGACTCCATATTATTATTATTATTCCTTTAGATTTTTTTTTTTAAATTTTTTTTAGCCGATTCTTGATTTACAAAAAGCCATATTCCAATGTTTTCATCTAAAAAATATTTTTGATGTATATCATAACATGGCGTGGCCATGCTGTAGCAGGCAAAAACATTACTTTAGTAATAAAATATTTGTTTTTGGAAATTTTCTGAGGTTTTTACTTTATCCAGTATTAAGTAGTGATAACATTTCGTTTAGGTTCAATAATACCATATTTAGTCAATATGAACATAATCATGAAAAATCTTTAAATTATCTTCTGATCTGACTTGTAATAAGTAAAACTGCTATATTACTTACTTGTTTTTATATTTTTCGATAATTTTAATGATGGAAGATATGCGCTTACAATGCTTTCGCTGCTTGAAGATATCGAAGGACTGACTATCGAAGGACATTATATATGTATATATATATATGTCCAAATTTTGATTGTAAATTAGCTCATGTTAATTTCTTTCTAAAATGGTCTCTTTATTTCCTGATCCAATTCCCACTTTTTATTTACTTATTTTTAACACGCTCTCAAGAAAATTTGAAGAGAGAAAATGCTGATGATTGCAGCATTTTCTCACGTTCCGAGTGAAAGGATAAAACGCCCTGATGCTTACAAAATTCTTTTAAAGATACTTAACATTCCCTATCCTAAGTCGACACGTGTAAAGGAAATCCTCTGATAGAGGTCTCATAGTAAAATCACTGAAGAGAAAATTTATCTGTTTCTTTTACTCGTGTATCGCGATGTAGACAGACGTATCTCTTATCGCTGTTTGTCTATACAAAGACAAACCAGGATGAAATAAATCGAAGTGAAAATTCCAAAAGTTTCTTCTTTTTCGGCCAAGCTTTGTTAAAATATTTACATATATAATGTATTATTGAAAAAGATCTAGCTGGCTTTCCCACTGTTGTACCCTTTTTTAAACCGCTCTTTAGATTCTAGAAACAGTCAAAAAACTAATTTCAATATCAGCTGAACCCTTCCAATAAGCATCCTGCATCAGCTTTTGAGCTTTCTCTTGTTTTAATAATCTTTATAATACACTATTGCACTTAGTGTTAATTAATTGCTTTGATTTAATGTTTTTTCTTTTCCCTTCAGTACTTATTTCATTAAAATCCTCCATTTTCTTATAACAACGGATGTTATTATTACTTATTTTATACAAACTACCTTATTGTATTTATTACAATAAAAATTGTTCACTTAATCAAAGAAACTTGTATGTCAAATAAAAATATGTTAGTTTTCAAAAACTGTCAGAATTTCAGTGTTCGGTTGACGGTATTTTTTTATTTATTATCCCCCCCCCTGTTGATTTTCAACGCATTTTTTTTTTTTTTTTAAATGCATCATATTTTCGGATAGAGCGAACAGAGAGAGAATAATTTTTTAAAAATTGTTTCATTTTATGGTCTCAATTTCTGGCGATAACATTTTTTTTTTATCGAATAATTTAATGAAGCTTAAATTTAGCTCAAAATTAGTTTATTTCTTTAACGAAAAAAAATAAATTCCATAGAAAAATTTTAAAATCACCCTACTGAATATGCATGATTCCAAACGTCAGTCATAATACCGATTTAAATGTGGATTCTTGAAATATTTGTGATTTATACAAACTTCCATTAAACTTACCAACCATTTAATTTCTTTCTGCCTTAAAAAAAATAATCTAGTACAGCAACTGGTATTACCCAATATATTTGGCATCCTATATTTAGTTGGCGATTATCGAAACCGAACGTTGGCAGTGGAGTCAATACAATGAAGCCCATGCAGGAAGCTAACATGATTGAATTGTGTCACTGTTACTGAGTCGACCTTGTCTTCTATTTATATCGTTTCCAGAGAGCCGCGGAGGCCGATCAGCTGGTCGTTTGGCGATCTGCCAGCTCTCTGCGTACACTACATCTGAAAAAGGAAAAAGTTTTGTTGAACTTCTCTCTTCTTTCCTGCAAAGATCGAGCTCGTTAAAAGCTGTAAGAGGCATTTCTTGTAAAAATACTGAGTAAAAAGACTTCAAAAGTGAGGAAATTAAACAGCGGGAGTGTTTCCCCCCCCCCTTCTTGATTTTCTCATATTCTAGTGCAATATTGTTTGTTTCCCGTAGTGAAGAACACCAAATAGAATATCTTTCATCTGAATAAAATGAAAATTTGATAAAAATCGTCTGTTTTGGTGATAAAAATCATGAGTTAAATTTCATTTATCTTTTATTGCAATCATATATACCTAAATATACAGAACGACAACATTCATCTCAATGATGTTTGGCAATTAAATTCGAAAAATCGCCAAATAATAGTTCAATAATGCCAAATTTTTAGTATTGAGTCTATGGAGAAATTATAGTTTTGGCTTGAGTCAAAAGTAAACATTGGCGCTATTGGGCGACTAGTGAAGATCCCATAAGATTAATGTTAAAGATTAAGTAGGATCAGAAAACACTAAAAATGGTTATATTTCTTTCTAATTTTTTAAAAAAAAAGGCCACTTACATATTGTTTTCCTTTGATGCAGAGAGGTTTTAAGTGATGAAAAAGTCTTGTTATTGTGTTTTCCAGCTTTTTACTTGAGTTGCTTCAGTAGAGAGTGTTCTTATTAGAGTCTGTGAAGATCTTGATGGTCCTTACTTGCTAATAACTTTTGAAATATTGGTGAGATTTTCAAATTATTCTCTCCATTCTTTTTTATAGTAAAAAAAAAAATTCTTATTTTATAGTAACATATAATTTTTGAAGATGGAGTAAAGTTTTGCAGAATTTTGAAAGCCTCGGATAAGAGCGATAGAAAGCGTTTTTAACGTTAAACAGTCAGGTTCGCCATTTTGAAGAATTTTCTGATGACTCCATTTAATTATTTATTAAAACAGTAAAAGATTTCCATTCCATTCTAGAGTCACCAATGTGCATGTTGTCCATAATATTCAATTTGATAATTGGTGTAAAAAAAATAACGTCTTTATTTAATGAAAACATTAAGAACTGGAGTTACAGTTGCAGTTACTTGCGCATCGCATGATTGATCCGCTTGCACGAGCACGCAGCTTAAACTGCGACGTCATCTTGATGAAAGCAGGATCACCACAGATCGATTCTTTTGGAAATTTTATACAATTCTGCAGTTTTGATGATAAAATTGGGTGTTAATTGCCCTTTCTATTTCTGTAAATCTCTGCAGTTTTTGAGTTATTGTAGCAGATAAGACGAAAAGATCGATTTCCCATTGACAAATTTCGTCAAAAATTGGACAGAAATCTACAGTTTTGGTGTCAAGACTATACCAAATTTCCTCTATCTATCTCTTTGCATTTTTGAGTTGTTATATTCATACACCAACAGACTCGTATGTATAAAATCCTAAAAATAGTGTTTTCAGATTCAAAGGAATCTGTATCATCAGAGATTTGTCAAAATTTCAAAGTCGAACTACATTTCTTTTTATTGTTCTTATGCGAGAAAATAAAACTTCTTACATATATATATTTTTTTCGTAATTGTGATTGATTTTAGTACATACATTTTTCTTATGCATGAATTCATTCGTATATTTCACTACAACATAATTTGAATTTTTTTTGAGCTCTGAAAAAACTGTTTTCGTTGTCTTGTTTATTAATTCTATTCACCCAAAATCAGCAATAACACACGGAAATGTCTTTCTGTCTCACATTTGAAAACAACTGCAGGATTGATTTTTAAAATGTGATAATATTTGTACTTCAGAACCAAGGTTTTTAGTCGAATTTCTCTAATAATTATATTTATGTATATATTCGAAAATGTGATGGATTTTTTTTAATACTTTTTCTGTTATGCATGAATTCTCCTGCATATATTACCAAAACATAATTTGTATTTACTTTTTAATTTCGAAAAACTGTTTTCGTAATCTTATTTATTATTATTTCTTATTTCGCAGTCTTGTTTATAAAAGCGATTTCACACAAAACAGCAATAACATTTAGTGACATCGTAGCATATCACATTTAAAAACAGTTAAAGAATTGATTTGTATTTTGAGTTTTTTAAATGTGAATTGTATTTTTATTTCAGAATGACATTTGTGATCAAATTACAATGCTAATTGAAAAAAGATCGCGGAGAATTAAATAGTTAGCATGGTGGAAATTATTTTAATTGTCTTGTAAATAATTGAATTTTCGATAACGATCAGACGTCTAACAGTATTATGCAAATATAACTTCCTGTAGTACAATAAAGCATTCTTTTGCATTTATCTTCTTTCAGTAGAATCAATAGCCTTGTAAGAAGCTAATGCTCTGAGAGATAATCTCTTCCTCAATTCGAATTATTTCGAATGTAAAAATAAATATTACTATTCAGCTTCAGTTTTTTTTGAGATAAAATGTTTAGATATGACACGCTTTCAGTTATTATTATTATTTCCGCCAACAAAAGTTTTGCAAAGTTTTGAAATATTAAGTTTTATAATTAAACTATTATATTTTTAAATGTTAATTTCAAATTTCTCTACTAATTAAAAAAATTACAAAAAAATTAAATTATCTAGTAGCATTTTTATCACCAAAAGTTTTATAAAGTTTTTAAATATTAAATTCCATAACTAAATTACAATATTTTTAAATGTTAATTTCAAATTTCACTGCTAATTAAAAATTACAAAAAAATTGAAATAATCTAGTAGAAAATAATTAAATTTATGATGATGATCAGGACGATCATAATATGTAAGTAAGTATAACTTGTTCTAATGCAAAACATTTCAAATTTTTCTAAATTGATAAAATTAAATTGTCTTGTTGCAAACAAATGAGTTTGCCTTTTTTTTTCTCCAAAACTTTTTGATCTTTTAAGGCATGTATTTCTATTGAACTTCAATTATTCATAAGGAAATATTTAAATATGTTAAGCTTTAAGTCATTTTCATTATAAACAAAAAATAATTTGCATTGTTTTTAAATTTTTCTATGATATGAAAAAATATATATATGTATATTGTAAATTACTCTATGACAATTTTGAAAAAGATGAGATTAGACTTTAGTTCTCTAATTGCACCTTGCGTTAAAAAAGTATGACTTTTTTTTTTTTTTCATTCCGTCAAGTTTATACGAATGTCTTGCTTTTGTTAAACTTTCTTTATTAAAAAAAGTATTAAATTAATTGGACATTTTAAAACTACTTTATTTACTGAATGAACTTTTGTTAAATATTTTTCCAACTAATAAATGACTGCTTCGTTGAAATATGTATTGAAATTTTCAATTCGTGATATTTGTTACTATGTAATTCATAATTTTCTTACCTCAGTTGCACTTCAACCATCCAAACACTAGTTTTTTTAAAAAAATTCAACGCAATAAAGTAAGAAACCTTCTTTATTTGTATTTCTTTAACAAACCCTGAAGATATCGCTCGCGACACAATGTCCGGACGAAAAAAAAAAAAAAAAAAAAATTAGTTCCCTAAAAGTCAATCTTAATATTCATTATTTCCTATACCTCTCCCGCTACTCCCTTCAGGAGAATCAATAGACTTCCTGCAAGGGGGGTCATGCAAGCAAAGGGGTGAAGGGATTCACTATCGTCTGCAAGAAGGTAAGAGCTAATGGGAACACGGGGGGTGGGGATGGGGGAGAAATGTAGCGAACTAATTTATGCTGTTGGAAACCGTAATTTGTGTTAGCGGCTTGAAGACGCAAAAAAAAAGGGCGAAGAAATATTTGAGACCTGCTGCGAATTGCGCTTGTTAAGCCGTGGGAAATGAGAAGGGGATTGTTGTGTAACGAGAGGAGGTATTAAGTTTGCTCTCCAGTTAGTTATTTACCTTAGTGAGCGAAGAGGGATCATCTTTTTGCGTTCCGTCTCCGTTGAAGACCTCCTAACCTCTTCCATTTTTCCTATTTACCTCCAGGCTGTGATTGAGGAGTATTTATTATTTATTCATATCGGGTGAATCTGTTTAAGGAACCGGAATGTGTTCTGCGGCGGCATCACATACCTGGTGTCAGCTTATGCCCGCAGATGAATGTAGACAATATTGAGTTGTTAGAATTAGGGGGTAATGGAATGGTCTATCTGTCATCGTGAGGATGCCATTATATCTTTTTGAAACATACATTAACACGCCAAATTATGTTTAGTGATTCTTATGATAACAGGTGATATTCTTCATAATAAAGACGACATTTAGTTATAGGTATATCGAGTTGTTTGAATTAGGAGATAATTGAATGGCCTGTTCGTCATCGTGTGAATGCTATTATACCTTTTTAAATCATATATTAACACGCCAAATTATAATTGGTGATTCTGGTGATAACAGGCGATTTCTTCATAATAAAGACGACATTAAATTGTTGGTATATTGAGTTTTTAGAATTAGCTAGTGATTGAATGGTTTATTCATCATAGATACCTTTTGGATAATATTATACCTGTTTAAATCATACATTAACACGCCAAATTGTATTTAGTGCTTCTTATGACAACAGGTGATATTCTTTAGAATAAAGACAACTTTAAGCTATTTGCATATTGAGTTGTTGGAATTAGGAGATAATTGAACGGCTTGTTCATCATCATGCGAATATTATTATACCTTTTTGAAACATACATTAACGCTCTAAACTATAACTGGTGATTCTTATGACAACAGGTGATATTCTTCATAATAAAGACGGCATTAAGTTGTTGGTATATCGAGTTGTTAGAATTAGGGGGTAATTGAATGGCTTGTCATCGTGTGAATAAATACTATTGTATCTTTTTGGATCATACATTAAAGCGTCAAACTATTATTGGTGATTCTGGTGATAACAGGCGATTTCTTCGTAATAAAGACAACGTTAAGTTGTTTGTATATTGAATTGTTAGAATTAGGAGATAATTGAATGACTTGTTCGTCATCGTGTGAATACTTTTATACCTTTTTGAATCATACATTAGGGCGCTACTTTATAATAGTTGATTTTCTTCACATTAAAGACTACATTAAGTTATTGTTATTGCGAGTTGTTAGAATTAAGAGGTAATTGAATGGCCTGTTCGTCATCGTGTGTAATGTTATTATACCTTTTAGGATCATACTTTAATCATATTTAGTGTTGTTGTTTTTTTTGGAAGAAGAATTTTAAGAAGCATATTTGATGGAATCAAATGTAATAAATATTGAAGAAAAGTCATCTCGGAAATTACAAACTATTTAAACAGCCAGATATTATTGAATTTATTCAGATAATTAAATGCGCGGGTTACTTAAAAATATTGAACTACCATCCACCTTCTAAAAACATATTTTTTAAACTAAATAATCTGGCTCTTCATCAGAATGTTCAGTTTTATTCTATTCAACAGCTGATGCTGTTTTAAGTTGTTATTTCGAATAAATATATTTCCTTTTTCTCTTCTCCAGTTCGTGTCTTACATTCTCAGTTGGATTTACCTCTGGAGAATATGGTATATATAACTTTGATGCTGACATACAGATGCCATAAGCGAATATTTAGGATTGTATTTTTGGGATCATTATCTTGATACAACTTGGAATGTGTTTTGAATTTTCAAGGTTATGGACAAATATTTTGAAGTTTTCTCATGATATTTATATATATCTACTGATATTTATTATATTTAATAAAAACTAAATTTCCCATATCAGAAACAGCAAAACATTCCTGAATCATTAACAATAGATTTTTTTCTTTGATTGAGTACTTCGTTGGGTGCTCTTTTCACACACTTTTTCGCCCATAAGACCCGAATTCATCCACAAATATGAAGCTTTTCTAAAAAGATATATCTTTGTCTAGCATGGATTTTGTAAAATCCAGATGTAACTTCTTTCTTTTTTTTCATTAACGAAAACATTTCTTCTGGCAATTCTACTATTGTATCCATATGATCTGATAACTCGACTAACAGTTTCAGTATTTGCATTAATTGCACATCTTTTTTCTAATTCTGTTGTACGTTTCATGACACTAATCTTGGATTTTATACATTATAAATCTTTAATTCCTGGGAGTTAATTTATGGGGAACTCTTATTTCCAATGCATTTTCAATAGTTCCGCATAGTTTCCTAATAGAAAATACTACTGATTGACTTACTTTAATAACTTTTCAAATACTTCCGATTCTTTTACTGTCTTTAAAATGCTCTATGATAAAATTCTTAACAGATATTGTTGTATTGTAATATCCGGCTATGTTCACTTCAAATATAAAAATGTAAACAAATTTACTTGTAGTGATTTCAAAGTGCAGTGGATAATATTTGACATATATTTCCATTTATAATAACGATAGATAACAAAAAATATCATCTGTCAAAAAATTTTAATAAAGTTTTTGAGTGTCCATATACTTATTCGCAATTGTTTTTAACAATTTTTCGGTAAGTTAATTTTGTTCAAAGAAAGATATTGAATTTATTTTCGTACAATATGTAGGTTTTATTATAAACAAAATAAAGTTTATATGGAAATATTTTGAAATAAATCCTTTAGTATTTAAAGGATGTATTTCAAAAGTAAGTTTCAAGTGTTCAAACACAAATGTAAGCCACTGTGCATCTGTGTAAAAGTAATAATTTCCTGTTCTTTGAAGGGAAAAAAACATCTTTACTAACTTTATTGAACACTATTCTTTATCGAATGTTTTTCCAAATAACTGATGAATACGTCCCTGAAGTTTTAGTACTGAGAATTTATTTAGAAGGATTTCGTATCTTTTGTCCAATTTCAATTCATCTCCATGTTGGATGGACAGCCTTTTATTCGTGAGGTATTTCCTTCTGGACGCCAGTCGTAACATGCCAATGAAATAACGGAAAACACAATCAATTTTACGAGTTCCTTTACAACCCCTTAAAAGCGAGAAGTGATAAAATACCAAACCCATATGGCCCTTCCTAACCACCGCAAAAGCCTTCCCCTCTTTTCACGGCCTATAATAAAATCCTCCAAGCCAGGGCTTGTATAATTGTGTTCGAATTGTCCATCTGGAATCTACACAAACCAAAAAAAAAAAAAAAAAAAAAAAAAAGGTTTCCAGATAAAAAATTTCTTAAATAGAATTTTTTAAAAGATAAGAATTAATATATTTAATAATTTCGTAGTTAAATTATTTTAAGAAATTTTCTAATTTTATGAAAACTAATTTTCTGAAATGGTGTAATTTTTGTTTCTTTGTAAAAAATTTTAATAAATCGTCATAAAGAGAGAGAGAGAGAGAAAGTAGACGTATCAACAATTTCAGATAAAATTTCAAAATTCATTTCTACTAACGGAACTAGCATTTCTTATATTATTTTATAAATGCCCGAATAGTTATTTTCAAAATACTTCTTTTGTTACTATTTGCATTCTATATTTTGGATTAAATTCCAAATTGGCGATGTTTTACAATGTAATATATTTGTTTTATTTCTGGCTGCAAGATCTGTGATGAATTTAGAATATTTTTTAGGAATACTTTTAAATGTTTCTATAATATATATATATATATATTTCTTTTCGGAATACTTCTGAATATTTTTAGAATATTTTCTACGAATACTTCGGTTTTGTTCTTTTTTTTAAAAATCAAATAATGTTTCGTTGTATTTGTGCAGACTGGCTGTATTTTATTTAGTTTACATGGCGCAGGTGTCAGATCTGATTAGAGCGCTAGACAATTTCATTAAAAATCGTTTGTTTATAAATTAAGTGAAAATCGTTAAATGATTTACTTTTTTGAATCTGAAAAGACATTTGTTCCCATGTTAGAACAAAATGTATAAATGATTAAAATGATTAAATGTTATTATAAAATGTTTTGTAATGTTAAAGTATATTCAAGAAGTTTTGTATTAAAAAAAAATCTTTAAAATTCTCTTTTTTTAATCAAACAGTTGGATTGCATTCGTTCGGATTGAAGGTATTTTGTTTAGATTACATGGCGCAGGTGTCAGATCTGATTAGTGAGCCAGACAATTTCGTTTAAAGTCATTTGTTTTTAAATTACGTGAAAATAATTAGATGATTTTTTTAATCAGAAAAGATGCTTGTTTCCATGTTAGAACAAATTTAAAAAATTAATACAGATTAAAATAATTAAATACTGTCATAAATTTTTCTTTTTGTGATCTTAAGATATATTCAAGAAATTTTGTATTAAAAATAAAAATCAATATATTGTAAGAAAATAATGGTAATAAAGAATATTCGAATGTAAAATTCTATAAAGTCAATATCAGCACTATCTAAAAATACGAACATTTTTTTAATGCTAACATTTCACATATAATTTCAAGATTTCCACATCACAGATAAGTTTTATACTGTATCAATCTGGAACCTGTTAACTGTGAAACATCTTATTTTTATTGGTGTGTTTATTTGTAGCCAAATTTTCACTGAATGGAGGATGATCTAATTTGTCTGTTATTTGAAATGTTTTTATAGTTGAAATTTATTCAATCATGGAAGAAAATTCTATTTATTATTATTATTATACTTCAACAATTTAAAAATATGTGAGAAATTAGATTTAGTGATATCTGTTGTTAGCATTAAATCGAATGGAAGACAAATGATCCTTCAATAGTTTGCATGAATTCCAGTAATCAAAGCAATATTGTTTATATTGCTTTAGTTAGAAATCCGCACCTTGGTAGAAAACGATTATTCATTATTTTGCTTCGTTTGAATAACAGTCAATTTCTTTTTAATTTTTTCAATTGATTATAACTTTATAAGAAAAAAAAAATCTCAGACTCATACATCTGCTACAAATATCTTTACTACTTACATAAATCGACTACAATATGGACATTGGCTTAGTTTGTTTTCGCTGTTTTGATGTAATGAGTAAGTAAATTTCAAAATTAACTGATTTAAATGTTAACCTTTTTTTTACTTGGGCACAGAAATTTATCAATTTATTTTTGTAAATATTTTTATTTCATTGTATTTATTTGTTACTTTTCTTTTTTGCAGGTGAGTTCCTTGGCTGTTATCTGTGATAATCTCTTCAAAATAATCGAGCAGTATGGACTTATGAAGTAGGCAGAATCTAAGAGTTCTATACTTTATTGGATATTTCTACTTTTCGTCTTGGTAAATCTTCAGACTTCTGAAAGATGTATTCCTTTGATCCTTGGGTATTTTACAGAAACTCTACAATCTGAGATCAACATTATAGATAGAGTTTTTAAAAATATCACAATTGAAGTATCAAAAGAGGTGTAAAATTTTTGATCAAGAGAGCGATTAATTATATTTAAAGCTTTTTGAAATATTCATAAAAATGGGGGTTGGGGGTTGAGTTTCAAAATTATTGCGTTTTTTTTATTTTATATTTTTATTTCTAAAAGCTGAAAGTTTAGTATGACCAGAAGATATTTTGATGCAGACCAGGACTTTTCACTTAACTGTAAGTATGAGAGTTTTTATATTAATAGGTACTGGAGAGAGACTGCTATCAGAAAGAAAAGGAATTGTGTGATGCAAAGAATTTGGTAAGCCGTCGAGTTATTTAATAAATCATCCCTAAAAATCTGTTCAACTAGGGTGTCTGAAGGGATTTCCTGGTTCCAAAAATCTCTTTATCTTTTCTTACACATTTTTTTCTTTGTCATAAATAATATTTTTGGACAACATCTAGAAAATAAATGTTCTATATATTTTGTCTTGATAATAGACCGTTAATCAAGATTACCACATTTATATTTTCTTTTTTAAAAATTGAAATTCAGTACTATCAACGGAACATTTTGATTGAGTTAGTTGCATTTCATTTAATTGATTAAATGTGAGATTAGAATTTGAAGCTTTTATGCTAGATGGTATTAGAGATGAGACTATTAAAAAGGAAGACTATATTTATGGAATGTAGAGAATTTTATAGCTGTCGAATTATTTAATAAATCATCCGTAACGTATTTACAAATACGACCTCTAAAAAGATTTTCTGACTCCCAAAACTTCTTTCACACGTGTTTTTGTGATAAACAATCTTTCTACACAGCATCTACGGAATTAATATTCATCTATGTGCTACCTGGGCCGTGATTTCATACATTTAAATGATATATGATTTATGTATTTCTTTTTAAAAAAATGAGAAATATAATGAGTCAGAAAGTTGCAAATCATAGGAATTTTTGTATGAAAAAACACGGTCCATATTCAGTGATTATTAAAATAAGGATTTTCTTTTAAGAACTAATTCGGAATTGTAACTAAATTTTAAATAAATATATATGTGGAAAAAGGCAATGACCAGTATTAATATTTGACATATATTTGTTAAGAAACAACATATAAATTAATACTGGGACAAACCATTACTAAATTAACATAAAAACAAATAAAAAGGTAAATGAATGTGAGCGGCACGTCCTATCTACTCATCGTAGAATTCCCATCTGCCAATGTCGGCGTTAAACAATCATGTGATTATTATGACGTAATCAGTGACGCAAAATGCGCCGTACAGAGTATGAGAATTATTAGATTAGCAATCCCCATATATACATGCAAATTAGACGAATATGAATTTATGCGATATCCATAAAAGTAGGAAATGGAAGTGCATGGAAATTTGATATATCAAATTGTGTAGCCATATTATGTTTCAAATTTATTTTTCAACTGATGTTATTCTAAATAGTTCGTATAGATCAGAAATTAAGTATTAAAATACTGCAATAATAATAGAAATAGATAGATATTGGTCTAAAATCAAAGCATCTATAAAAGACGATACTTTTTTTCCCCCAAGCTCTGATGGACCGTAAAAAAAAGACAATATAGAAGAAAATGAATTAGAAAAATTTATGAATAAAAATAGTTACTTTTCGACGCACTTTTCGTGAAGATTTTGGATTAGGACGGTGATGTATATGTACATTTTAAACTGGAACAATTTTTAAACGCCACTAGATAGCCCCTGTGTCCATTACCTTTGAAATAAATATAGTTTTAGTATCTTGACTTTCAGTGTGCTCATGTTCAGCCTTTGATATTTTACTCATCTGCTGTTGCGGAGGCGGAAGGGGGGGGGTAAGAGTAATAAACAGAGCTATGTTGCGTAACTTTCCACTTGATCTTCCACCGAATTCCTTTCTTCCTTTTTTTGCTATTACTGTGTAACCGTAACTAGTCTTTTTGGGTTTTACCGTTAGTTCTGTAGTATTTTGCGTAGCTTTCGGATGCATTTTCGCACACTTCTCTTTTCATTACGGAAAGCCTTGGTTTCGATTTGTTATGGCAAACGCGATTTGTCAAAGGAAGAATGTGCTCGTAGTATGAATGAACTATTTACCTAAAAAAAAGTAGGAAATATGACGACGTTAGGACTTAAACTTTATTTTTGTGATTTTTTTTTTCAAAGTTAGACTTAGCGACGCAAAAAACATGTCCTGTGGGACAATTCCTATCGCGTACGCTCCGTTCCATGTGTACCAACAGAGATAATTTTGGTATGCTGATCGGACAGTTCGTTACCAGGATTTCCAGCAGCATCCATTTCTTTCAATCATTCGATATGATCAGCTTGTTGAACAAGATCTTCCGTTTCAATAGTATTACGCCCTTCACTGAGAACACGATTTAGAGCCGAGGGATTTTCATTTGTTCCCTAATTTGAAGAATTAGCTAGAATACCAAAATAATATTTCCAAACTAATGAGGAACTTCATAGGGAAATTAAGGCTCATCCCATCTGACTGCTGCAATATTTTGCGAAGAGATCCACAAATTTGACAAGCGCCTGAATCTCCATCTGGTCGAAAAACAACTAGGCTTGTTCATAACTTTTGCTCTCTATTCTTATCTTTTTTTTTCCCTTGAAACGCTTTTTATTCTTACCTTTTTTTGATCTTGGAAAAAAAAAATGGTTTTCGTGTTTTTTTTTTTTATATATATATATATATACATTTTTTTTTTTTGATTGATTAGCTTTAGTGCTTCAGTCCTATAAATTTTTGAAAATTTAACGAATAAAAGTTTTTGTTTGAATGATTGATGCACTTTCTAACAAAAGTTCGCTGCAATGAGCATCCATATCTTCTTCCTACTCAGAAATGACATCATGTCATTTTATGATCGAAGCGAATCGCTGGCACCCCCAAGACTTCCTGTTTACTCGCGACCGTGCCCTTCTCGTAGGTGTTGTCATTGTTCCTTTATCCCCCCCCCCTCAAGCAACAGGTGCTTGAAATGAGAATCATTATTATTCTTGTCATTAAAGTTGTTTTCTTCAGCGTCACGCATTATTATAAGGGAGGGGAAAAATTATCTGCTTGGTGGAAATTATCTTCCTTCTGTTATAACCTTGTGTGCTATTTTTCTGCAAATAAACGATATGCTCAGATTCAGTAAAATAATTGGCTGCTATTCTTTGCTTTTGGTGTTGAAAGTCTTTAAAATACCAAGACTATTACGATTAAGTCAAAAACTAACGAAATTCATTGCATTTCTTTGATTATGAGGAGGTCGGGGAATTGAGATTATCTACTCAGTAGAAATAATCTATTAATCTATGAGTAAATTATATGTCCAGGTTTGGTTGAAATAAATGGTTTCTAATTTTTGAATCTAAAACTAAAAAAGCCAGCAAAACTTTTTGATGCTGAAACCGAGTATTTTAATACTTTAAAATAACGGGACTATCAGGATGAAGCAGGAAACAAATGAAATTCGTTACATTTCTTTAATTATGGCGGGGTGGGTGGGTGGGGAGAATGAGATTATCTGCTTGGTAAAAATAATTTTCCATCTGATAGTAATTCCGTTTGTTACTAATCTATGAGTAAATTATATGCCCAAGTTCGGTTGAAATAGATGGCTTCTAATTTTTCACTCTAGAGCTAAAGAAGCCAGCAAAACGTTTTGGCGCTGAAACTCAGTATTTTAACATTTTAGAATAACAGGACTATCAGGATAAAGCAGGAAACAAACGAAATTCGTTACATTTCTTTAATTATGGGGGAGGGGGATTGAGATTATTTATTTGGTAAAAATAATTTTCCATCTCATAGTAATTCTGTTTGTTACTAATCTATCAGTAAATTATATACGCAGGTTAGATTGAAATAGATGGTTTCTCATTTTTGCCTTTGGTGCTAAAGAAGCCAGCAAAACATTTTGGTGCTGAAATCATTAAAATACCGGGACTACCACGATAAAGTTGGAATCTAACGGAATTCGTTACATTTTTTTTTTTTTTTTTTTGATATGAAGGACGGGGGAAATAGAGATTATCTATTCAGTAGAAATAGTTTTTCATCTGATAGTAACTTTGTTTATTGCTAATATATAAATAAATTATATGCCCAAGTTAGGTTGAAATAGATGGTTTTTAATTTTTGACTTTGGTGCTAAAGAAGCCAGCAAAATTTTGGGTACTGAAATCTTTAAAATACTGGGACTATCACGATGAAGCAGGAAACTAACGAAATTCGTTGCATTCCTTTGATTGTGATAGAAATAGAGATTATCTATTCAGTAGAAATAAGTTTCCATCTGATAGTAATTTTGTTTGTTACTAATCTAAGAGTAGATGATTATACACGCGAGTTAGATTGAAATAGATGGTTTCGAATCTCTGTCATTGGTGCTAAAGAAGCCAAGAAAACAAGCAGCAAAACAAAACCAAAGAAGTGGCTTGCTAACATGGTTATAGTCTTATTGAAATTGATAAATTTACGAGAAGGCGTGTGATCGACCCATGTCTTTCTAAATATATCAACTGCA
This sequence comes from Argiope bruennichi, assembly GCF_947563725.1. Classification (NCBI taxonomy): domain Eukaryota; kingdom Metazoa; phylum Arthropoda; class Arachnida; order Araneae; family Araneidae; genus Argiope; species Argiope bruennichi. The sequence goes on along the minus strand of NC_079160.1, from coordinate 63,287,148 downwards.
TAAATTTCTATAGGATCAAATGTTTCATTTAAGATATATAGAAATAATTGCAATTCATAAAAAATTCAATATCGTTTGTTTATTACCACCTTTGAGATCTCTCTGAAAAAACAAACAAGCAAATTTTAATTTAAGTTTGCTAGGCAAGTGAAATAACAGTTTTTCAGTGCAATTACTTTTTTCCCACGCAGTTATGTTGTATAATCGTTATAAATTATAATTAATTAATTATTGTAGTTAAGAAATATTTTAAAACAACACTTTCTATTTGTTGATAATTGCGTTTACATTCGCGTATTTAACAGTTTTTTTATTTGCGCCGTATTGCTGTAATATAATTATGAGTTCATTAAAAAATTAAATAAAATAGACTAATCAGTACTATGTTGCGATGTTTCGGACAAGAATTTCTAATCTTCTTAAAAAAGAAATTTTGTAGTTAAAACATCTCATTATAAGAATTAAATTCATTATCTCATTATAGAATAGAATTTTTTATATATAAATGAATACTGTGAAAAATATTTTTTTTTCTAAAATATTGAAAAGGTTTACAAACTTTTTATTTTTTTTGCAGTACAGTAGACTCCCGATTATCCGCGGGCGGGTTAACCGCGGAGCGGATTATCCGCGCCTACCGCACTAAGTTTTTTTTTTTTTTGCTTCCAAGCAAAGTAGAAAATGCTTCCAAAGCAAGAAGCAAACGCAAATGACTGATTTCTTCAAAAAGGTGTAGTTTTACAGTTATGCTTTTGTTATTACATAATACATTATAGTATTAAAACAGTACATATGTATTATTTTTTCTGTGTATCCTTGACGCCTCTCGTAAGTACAAAGCACTTTTCTGTTTTCATTAACAAAATGCATTTTAGGTTAGTTTTGAGTGATATACTAAAATATTAAGCATTAGTTAAACATTTCCTGCTGTTTATTTTAAGTTTTATTGTACATAAAACGATTTTTCAAAGTTGGAATGACTGTTTTCTCTTTTGCTATATCCGTTTTTAGCTTTTTTCGGATTATCCGCGATTTTTGTTATCCGCGGCGGCCGTGCCACCCAATTCCGCGGATAATCGGGAGTGTACTGTAGATTATTCTTACATTGTTCTTTCAATATTACTTTTAGCAATCACATTGAATAACTGGTTTAAAGCTAACGTTGTTTTATGAATTATAATGAGTAATTTGTAACCGTTGGATTTGACACTCTCACTCTCTTTCTTTTTCTAATGGAATCTGATATCACTGTTTCTTGAAGTTTTGCTGCAAATTCTTGGTTGATTAATAATAAAAATTTTCTCTAAAATTTTTGTTAAAAGTTCTGCTTAAAATTCTATGTCATGCTGTGTTAAAATTTCTTCCCTAGAAATTTGTTTTTCAAGATTTCAGCTGCGCAGAATGCATGATGAATTCCCAATGAAAAGCATTACGCAAGCTATATTATCATAACTAAAAAACAATTTAGGAAATCCAGTTTGTCCAGTTTTTTTATCTTTAATTCTTTTTAGTTATTTTTGGTTATAAAATAAAATCTTGCGTATAAATTGTGATTACTTTTAACGAATTACCTTGTGCATGCAGATCAATTTTAGATTACAAATGTAGATGTTGAACGAAGTTTATTATCATTATTTTCTTATTTTCTATGATAATTTCGAAACCAACTATCTCTGAATGCTTTGTACTGACTACAAAATACGTTTGATTTATAATCTGTGCTGTTATTTTATGATGCAGTTATATAACAAACTGAAAATAATTAATAGTTATTGTAACGTCTCCTCGCTGTATAGGATATACTAGAATATATATATATATATATATATATATATATATATATATATATATATATATATATATAAATCTATGGCGGGAATTAAAGGAGTGACTTTTGGACTGGATGTGGTTTGCGGCGGACTAGGAAAATGATTGCTGCTGGGCCGGATTAAACCCTCTAGGGTCCTTAAACTATGCAAGACTCCGTGACCCGTTCTCTTTTTTTTTTTTTCAGTTTCTAACATTCTACACCAGATATTTTAATTAATCTTAATGATTGGTTTAGACTGTTTTAAGCAGCAAATTCTAATACTCTTATTAAATATTTAATTACGGAGTCCTTTCAAGAGAAATTGTTTCAGCATTCCTTATTAAAAAAAAATTGAGATTCAGATTTAAAATTGTTTTAAATAAAATAGTTGAAAAAATCCCTACAACTTTTAAGCACAATCTCAATATTTTAATTATATTAAGAACCAGCATTTTTTAAAACTATAAAGCAGTGAATTTTAAACTTTAACGTAAAAAGAAGTTTTTTAACAATATTATATTAAACTTATAAAAATTATTTAATTAAGATTATTAAAATAATATTTTAATCTTTAATCGATACTTGACTTGGATTTGAATTTGAATCCGTTCGGGAGCATTTTCCTTGTGAATTAGATGAAAACATAAAATAATCAGAAAATATTGCAAAGGAAATTTATGGAAATTTTGGACCCTAATATTGAGGGATCTCTAGGTAGTTACTTACTTTGCCTTTTTAATAATCCGGCCCTGCCGCTTGCAAATAATGATAATAAATTTTCTGTAATCATAATGTAAAGATGAGTAACTGGCTTCTTGTATAAATAAGATGAACAAATGCCTTTAATAATAAAAAAATTAAATTTGTCTTACAAAAGCATTTATTCATTGCATTTCTGCATCAAAAGCATCATTGCATTTATGTGGTTGTTACATGTGTCACGGTTTTTAACTTTTCATTGTAGCATAGCTTCTCAACCGTGTCTTGCTCCAGCTTTCGTGGAAAAAGTCTAAGATATTTTCTGTGGAATTATCTTGTGATAGAATTAAGTTTCATTACTTGTATGATTTCACTTCCTTTACTGTTAATACCTTTATTATTATTATTTTAAAGTTTTATTTATCATTATTATATATATTATATGTTTATGGAAATTTTTCTTGTATATTTTTTTCACAATCTTTCGTATATTAGGAAGGTATAATATAGGAATGATGGATAGTACGGAATTGATTTCTTTTACGATGGAATTTTAATCTCGTTTTTTAATTGATAAAGTTATTGTTTTTAATAATGAAAAAAAAAAATTGAAAACTGGCTGAATGTTACCGGAGTACTGCATTATTTCTTCAGAAAAAAATAATATTTCAAAGTAATCTGTAAGAAACTCACTTCTACTAAAGAATAGAGAATTGCAGGAATTGAAAGAGAGAGGTATGCTTATTGCTGGTATGGGTTGAAAAGGTTGAGAAGCTGATTATCGGTCCTGGTGTTGCTTTCTGTATCTGACCGTGGCTAATCATGGCGCGGTCAGTGGCATAGTAAGGGGAGAGAAAAGCGGGGGGGGGAGGGTATAGATATCCCAGGCAACAGTCTTAGGGGTTTTAGCCTTATTGCATTTATGTCTTATTTTAAAAGCTGATTCTGATATAGGGCGAAAAAATAAAGTATGCATAATGGCTTAACATGTGCAAAGAGTATCATTTGGACTTGTTAAGCCATTGATGGCGACTGCGAACTATATATATATATATATATATATATATATATATATATATATATATATAATGATATTTTCAAATTTAATTTAAACCTGATTAATTTACAAAATTTTATCTTAATTCAGCCATATTAACTTCATTCTAAAATATTCTTTTATTTCCTGATCCAATTCAACATTTTTTAAAAATTTAATTAATGCAACAGAAAAAACTCTGTAAAAATGCTTAAGTCAGCGGTTTTTTTTTATCCCACACTCCGAGTGAAGGGATAAAATTTGTCAATCCAATACATTCTTTTAAAAGATCCCTATAATTTCGTTACCTAAATAGACACGTGTAAAGAAATTCCTATCAAAATCTCACAATATATAATCGTAGAGATAAGTATTTCATTAGCTTTTTCTCTTTTAGCTCTTGTATTGTTCTGTGTGATGTGCCTCGTAGCTTCTGCTTGCACATAAATCATGCCTCCCGGGATGAAATAAAGTGAAGTTTAAAATTCGAAAGTGTCTTATCTCTGGCCTCTGCTTAAAAAATATAATGAATAGGCGCTACTTTTCTTGCGATCCATCTTTAAAACTCCTTTCATATAGCTTCGTAACGTTTCGCTTATCTGGCAAAATAAACTGAATATCTTTTAATTTATATCTAAATGCAATTCATTTCAAAGTACAAAATGTTTTTGATATGATAAAACAACACAAAAAAATTATGTCCTTCAATAATCTGTCTCTTTCCATTGTTTAGATCCTCTATTTTGTTTCTAATCTTTAACGCAAGGGAAATATACCATATGTCTTAAATTCACTATTCCGTGTTTTGATTTAAAAAAAAAAATCGTTTTCGACTGTTCCGAGTTAAACTCTGGATGTCCCAGAGGCACGTAGAAACTCACTTGGAAGGAATCCTTCATCACGCCCTTCGATTAATATCTACCCTTTCAACTAAAGGCGTGCGCCCCGCGGTGCCATTTGATTGGAAGTAATTTCGAAAGGTTCTATCGATTTCAGTCGTTCCGAACTCCCCATTTGTTACTCACTCGAATGCTAGTTTCGATTGTGGCGAAACCATGAGTGAGAAGTATTGTATATGGCGATTTCGAATTTGGTTACAGTTTTGGTATGCCTTCCATGCACCGAATTATGGGATTAGGATTCTTATGTTTACCATCTCCTGCCATGAGCAGAAAAGCCATTTTGTTTTTCTGAAATGAAAAGAAATGTAAAAACGTTGTTGATTTTTATTTGCATTCAAAATGTAATCGATGTCTTTGTCAATATTTCAACTGAAATTTGCATAATTTCAGTTAATGATGTTCATGATGAATTAAATGTTATGAAAATAAGCTGATGATTCTCTTTTGCAAAGCAATTTTTTAAAACTGTAAATTATTTAATTTAGAGTTACTTAAACTTTTACCTATTCTCGATCCATTAATTTTCTTTTAAAAAAACATGATACTATATTTATTAATATAAATGTTTGCAAAAAGGAAGAAATCCTAAATAATTGAGATGTGGTCATATTCCGCACATACGCTATTATCTTAGCATCAGATTAGGAAAAGTAGCTTCAATTATTTAGCTCGGCTATGAAAGTTACAGAAATATGCTATTTAAAATGAGGAATTCCATATTTTTTTTAATTTATTGATTTATTTGTCTATTTGAGCATGTCGAAAGTCATTAATTTTATGAGTTCTAATAACAGTAAACGGTGGAAAATTTAGCCATAAAAATGTTTAAAAAATTCTTGCTGTCACGTTAGCGTCATTTTGTTAATTTGTAGACCCTTCAATTGTAATGTAACTGAGTAGATATCATATAATATATCACATAATTATACTAATCGTTCACATATGTATAGTATTTTAATTTCGAAATAATTATTGAAAATTATCTTTTCTAGATTGGTGAGTGTTAGAAAGATTTAAATACTTTCAAGAAAACTGGCATGAAGTCTTCATTAACTTTCAATTTGTGACATCTTTGACCTTTTGATCACAATTTTAACGAGCGCGTGCTGAAACTTTAAATGTGATTTAAATAGCATTTGAGTATGTCTTGTTTGGATGGTCACGTTTTATTCATTACATACAGGATACAAACGAAACATAGAAACAAACATTTATTCTCATGCATGTAACACGAATATTTCAAATAAGTGGTCTGATTGATGTCTTGACTTGATCTATGTCTCAATCAGGAAATTAGCTGCAATGTTTGCTTTTATTAAGTCTTGCATCTGAATGAATGGTTTTATTTTTTGTTATTTTTTATTTGAATTTTGCCCTGGGTATTTATGGCGATTTAAAATATCCCTTTGACGTATGCCCATTTTTATTGCCTCATGCCTTAGAAGGGATTTTCAAATACAGTATAGTTGATACTTGGTAATACTTTATCAAGTAGAGGGTGATACAATTGTATCTGATACTTTTACCTGATACAGACGGTAATCTATGCTTTACCCTTCAAAGTGAAACAGAGTACTCGGCATCTATCACCTCGATACTAGTAGCTGATACTGGCATGAATATGATTCCAAATTAGGATTTCGCTTTTTAAAAAAAGAGATAATGATGCTGTGCTGGTGTCTTTGATTTTTGATAGTGATTGAAGAATGGGTGAGAAGAGAATAGAAAGAATTTTTTTAAATATAGTTTTGTATTATATATATATATATATATATCAGGAAGAGATTATCAGTCGAGTGCAAAAACTGATACCGAGTACCTGATGCTCTTAAATTGTATCAGTTTTGTGTACCAGGTACTTTAGGTACCTGATACAAAGTATTAGGCACCTCTTACAGAGTATCAGTTTTAGTACCTAATACTTTGTAATTGGATTGTACCTAATACTTTGTATTAAATATTAGGTACAATCCAATTACAATGTATTAGGTACCTCTTATAAAGTATCAATTTTAGTACCTAATACTTTGTAATAAGTATTGATACCTGATGCAAAGTATCATATACCAAACCTGACAAGTGACAAACTTTGTATTAATCTGATACAACTTGATATAAAGTATCAGGTTGATACAATATCAACCGCCTTATTATGAAATCATGAACTCAATAACATGCATAAATTTGGAAATTTTATTGTAATTCCACACAATATTCTAAAATAATTTTTATTTGAAGAAAGAATTTTCTTATCGGAATTTGAAACAATTTCATATTATTATTATGAATTTTGCTGTTTTATCTCATAGTTGCTTTTAATCGCCATCTATCATAGAATATTTTAATTAAAAATTCTTGCGTCGTTACCTCATTATCTTATCAATTAGAGAGCAAAACATTTTGTTTGATATAGTTAAACGAATTTGAATGTCTCCCAAATAAATGTAAATTATTTTATTGTATTTGATATCTCTCGCTTTTTGCAAAGAAATACCTCAGTTTTGAAGATATTAACTTAACTAATGGTTGCACCAGCGTAGCATTGATATTCGTCAAAATGAACCTCAAAATATTGAATTGATGAGCCATGGAAATCTTACATGCTTTATAAAATTTGAAATTGTTAATTTTCCCCACTATTAAGTTCAAATTTTTAAAAAAAGAAGAAGAATGATTTATTTTTGTGGAATTCAACAAATTTTGTTGTTGAACTAATGGTGGAATGTTTAAGTATACATTCCTTATACTTTTCTTATTCACGATTCTATTTTTTTCATATTGGTTTTTTTTAAACCCTAAGGTTTCTGACAATATTTCTTTACATTGTGATTTGAAATATCTGATACTGACTCATAACATGAAATATCAGATGCTACATGACAGATACACTGACATAGATTTAATGATTATATCATAGATTTAATGCTCCGCTAATTTTATTTTCTTACGATGTTCCAAAACAATTCCATACAATATTTCTTTACAATGTGATTTGAAATATCTAATACTGACACATAACATGAAATATCAGATGCTACATAACAGATGCAGTGACATAGATTTAATGTTCCGCGAATTTTATTTTCTTACAATGTTCCAGAACCTATCCTTTCGGACAATATTTATTTTACAATGTGATTTGAAATATCTGATACTGACTCATAACATGAAATATCAGATGCTACATAACAGACATAGATTTAATGCTCCGCGAATTTCATTTCTTACAATGCTCCAAAACAATTTCTTACAATGTTTCTGACCATATTTCTTTACAATATGATTTGAAATAATCCATACTGACACATAACGTTGGAAATATCAAATGCTACATAACAGATATTGTTTAGACAAATTTACTATTGCTAGTACTGTTATTTTTTTAGACGAATAATACTAAATATTTACCTAATCTTTTTATAAATATTTATGTTCTTGTGCCTGACCTATTTTTCATAGATTCGATGTACCAGTGCTAAGAACTTCACTACTAAAACCTGACCGTTATACCTATTCATTGCTCTCTTGCATATCTGCTTTGAAAGCAACTCTTATTCAGTCCCCTTGTGTAAGCTTCCTTCAATTTGTCCCTTGCCCAGAAGGAAGTCTAAGGATTTTCCGGACCAAATGACCGATTCCCCACGGAAAAATCCATTCGGGCAAGAAGCAGGGTAGAGGGGAAGAAAATCTTTTTTGTGACCCGAGGTCAGAGCAGGGAAGGAAAGATTTAAAACCCAAGGGTTCATCCCCTGTTGGGGACCCCTCCCCTTCTCCCGGCAGAGGGGCCAGGGTTGCCCGAATCCACCTGGTGCCATTTGTCACGTAGCCTTGGATGAGTTCGGTTGGCAGAACTCTTCCATCCGTCTGTAGAAAAAGAATAATCCTAATCTTTCATATTGCTCCGTTGAAAATTAGAAACTACTTTGCGAATATTTAGAAGTGCCTTTTATAATCTATGTGAGATTCAACGGCTTTTTTTTTATTGTTATTGAGATAGCAGAAACGTCTGTTTGTGGATAGCGTGCCTTTGTTTGAAGGATGTAGCGTTTGTTTACATTCTAGAAAGACGCGTTCGTCTGTGGATTTATTTAGATTTTTGTGTGTGATATGTACTTGTGGATTAACCATGTGCAGGTTTGTACTGTTTGTTACTTTTTTTTATCTGATATAAATAGCAAGTATTGAATAAGATAGGAAGTGGATATCTGTTTAACCTTCAGTTAAGTACGTCCTGGAATGGGAACCTTCAGCAGCCCCATTTCCCTCCTGATATCTGCTCTAGAATTTTGCGCGCGTTTTGGATTTTGTAAGGAAGTTGAGACAGAACAAAGTAAATTTAGTCTTCTGCTGTTGATATTTGCATCATAATTTTATATGAATAAAAGAATAATTCGTTCACCAGCGTTTGGAAGTGAAAAAAATATCAAGATTTATTTTCTCCAAGCAGATTTTTCTTTCACATTCTAGGTTTTATAATATCTAACGTTAACGGCTATAATAGCTAATCGAGACTTTCAAGTGTGTTTGTGGTAAATTATCGACTTTTCTTTATATGGTCATATTATGAAGTAACTTTTGTTTTTGTTTTACTCATAAAATAAAAATATTAAAAAAAAAGACTATATTTTTTCTGAACGCAAAACATTACTGACTAATCATTTAACAGCTTCAGTCTTTTTGAATTTTAAAAACTGTTAAAATATTAAACAAATTTAAATAACTATTAAATGATTATTCAAATATTAAATAACTATTTCATTTTGTATATTAAATGTATCACTTTTCATGCAATGTTTAAACTTTAATTAGAGCTTCCAACCAAACTGTATGCTTATTTTATTTTTTCGAATTTTGAACTGTTATTTCAATCAACAAAATCTTGCTTATATATTGCTTGCTTGCTTTTTTCTGAAAAATGAACCACATTCTAATTTCTTATGCTTGCTATTTAACTGAAACTTTTTTTTTAATGTTCTCAAATTTTTTTTCATCGTCTGAAGTCATCATTTTAGAACATTTTTCAAATTAAAAAAAAAAAAAAAATTGGCCAGCATAATTTAAAAGGATTTAATAGGGATTGTACATGTTCTGGGAATCGAATTGTAGTTTAAATAAGTTTTCTTCTTTATCGTGATCATTTGTTATATATTAATTGTTATTTTATGTTTTCGATAATTTCATTCATTTATTTATAGCCAGGTTATCTGTTAAGGACTAGATTATAAATTATAGCTTAATAACAATGTCTAATTATTTCCCGCCAAATCTGAGAGTTTTCAAAATTGCCAAATGTTAACAAACGTAATATTCTGCACAACCAGATTTAGAGGTTTGGTGAGAGAAACGAGCAAAAAGTGTAACTTCCTAGTATTATTTATTTATCATTTTTTTAAAGTTGTCCCTCTAGTTAAATTTGATTTTCGAAAGTTATCTCTTCGATTATCAGTTATGTCGCAGCAACAACAAGAGTATTCTCCAAAACCCTTTAAAACTCTTATTTATACACTTCTGATGATTTAATTAGATAAAGCATTCGTTGTAAATTCTTTTTTTTTTAAATTTAAAAATGTAATTTATTCATTTAGTAAGTTTTCGATGATATTAAGCTTAAAAATTTACTTAATGCTGTGTTACTTAAGATGTTTTTATTTTCTTCAACTACTCAAAATCATTTATTTTATTTTTAACCTATACAGTAAACTTATCGTATCAAATAGTTTAATAAAATAGAAACTTTTTAAATAATTCTTTACAATACAATTAATATTTTAACTCCATAAATTCCGATTTAAAGAATTTTTAAATTGTAAGCATTTTTGTTTATTAAACCACTTATCGCCTTAGACGACCAGCTGGTTCACTGGGAATATTGGTTGTATTTGATTTCAAATAAATTGTTTGGATAAAAACTCATGTGCATTATTCCGCTAAATTGTTTGACATCAAAGCTGTATTATTTTGTCTTATTTAATTTCTATTTATTATGTATATGAACCTTTTTAGTGGAATCCCCTAACATTATAGTGCTATTAAAAGGGTTAATATCCAGTTCATCTATCATCTAAATTTCGTAGAAATATTAAATTGAATTCATTTTCTTTAGCTTTCAGCAATAAAACAAATTCACACGATTAAATATATGACTAAGCAATGAAAATAATTTGAATTTCAGGGCAATAATGTAATCTGTTGTTGGGAGAAAAAAAAATACTTTTTAAAAATTGGCAGAATTCAAGAAAATTTGCATGACTATTAAAATGGTATTATTAAAAAGGCATTTTTTTTTTTTTTTTTAAATTTGAGACGCTGTAAAATTTATATATTACGATAATATTTTCGATGATTATCGCTGGAAAAATGTGAAAATTCCGCCTAAATTTTAATTAAAATTTCAAAAATATTACTCCGAAGGGCACTTTCCCACACTAAATAAGTGGTACATTTAGTAACTGTAGTTCAAACAGATTGACCTGTAGAACGCCAGCACGCACACACAAAGAGATAGAATACACACACATTCACCTTCATCATTAGTTGTCTTTTGCAATCTGTTGGTTTGCCGGGGATATTGATTTTATTTAATTCTAGTTAAATCGTTTAGATATATTTTATTTCTCTAAATTGTCAGATATTAAAGCCGTGTTATTTTTAATTGTACTATATATGCCGTGTTCCTTGATTACCTCTCTAATGGAGGTCAGTCCTATGAGTTATAACTCTACTAAATGCGTAAATATCCGTTTCATATATATAAATTTATATTTAAATCCATCTAATCTTAATCTAAATTCATAAAATAAATATCCGGTGAATCTAGTCGTCTCAGGCGAGCAGATGCTCGCTGTGAATATTGGTTATGTTGGATTTCAAATGAGTCCTTTTTTATGATTTTTACGTTCATAATTCTGCCAGGTTGTTTGACATTAAAACCATGCTATTTTAATTGTCTTAAAGCAGTTCTGTTTGTCCTGTGCATAAACTTTTCTAATGGAGACAGTCCCATAACATAATACCGATAATAAAAATGTGCATATGCGGTTAAACTATTTTCTAAAATTTGAAGTATTTTAACTTCACTTTTTTTTATTCGTCTTTTGAATTGCACAAATATTAAACAAAATCCTTCTTTCTGTAGTTTTCAACAATGGAATGAAATCAGGCGATTAAGTAGTTGATTAAGCAGCGATTTCAATTTCAAAGAAACAATGTAATCTACTTTTGGAAATTAGGTTTAAAAAATTTAAAAATGTCAAAATTCAACACAAATTCACCCGACAATTAAATTTATATAATTAAAAAGACATTAAATTTTTTTTGAAGAGCTTTAAAGTTTGTTTATTACGATAATATTTTGGGATAATACACTGCAAAAAGCACCAAATATTACTTTTAATAAATTAAAATTTCAAAAAAAAAAAAAAATTATTTCTGAGGTGCACATTCTCATTCTCTCAGGTATACTTGTGCTGAGTTTGATAGTGCCTGTAGGTCAGATGGTTTGGCCTGTGGAGTGCCAACACAGACACACATTCATATTTATTATTAGTCTATATTAGAAGAGATGATGAGATAATTAGCCATTTTTCAGTAATTAGAGACGAATCGATCTATCAATATATATATATATATATATATATATATATATATATATATATTCTTTATGTTCCGAATTATAACTTCAATAATATTTCCTTTTAAAAATGTTCATGCTTTCGCTGAAAGATTCTAAAATTTTTATAATCAGTGATTCTTAGACGTATAACGGTCGGAACTCTCGACGTATCTAATCAGTTTCTTCCCCCGGAATTTGTGTTTTCACTTGATTAGATTCTTTGGAGGAGAACGTTTTTGTTGGTTGAGCATTATTTCAACAAAGCCAGCTGTAACGAATGATAAATATATTATCTCACTCGTTGGAACGTTTATTGTTATCGACAGTTTTACCTGCTTTTCACTTTATTGATATGGCTCAAATTCAGTTAAGCGAAATTTTTTTTTTCTCTTATCACTAAAATGAATTGAAATTCTGATCTACGAATGTTTCTGAATATGACATCTGATTTTCATTCATGCGAAACTTGTGTGTTTTTGAAAAAAAAAAAAAAAAAAAAGAAAAGAAAAAGGATAGTATAAAATTCAACAATAAATGGATAATGTCAAATTAAAAATACAAACATTTTCGAATTGTTGATAAAAAAAATTCATAAAAATTCATTGTTCATTCGTGAAAAACTCTTAAAATTTTCGTATGAGTGAAGATATACACAATTTTATGCTATCTCTTATAATATTTTCCATTCACCTTATTATCACTTATTTGTTAGGGTATTAACTTCAGAAATAATTTGCGGCCGCCACCATAGACGCCAATTCAGGTGGTGAATTCCAAAAGCACACAAAAAAAGAAAGTCTGAATGATAAAGGTTAGAATAAAATGTTAGATGGTATGGTTCCGAAAACTAATTTTAAGTATTATAATAAAGTATAGAATCCTTTCTTCACAACTGTAAAACTGTGTCAAATTTTAGAAGAGATACTGATCAAAAATTTCTTTCTGTATTCTTTTCCAAAAAAATAAAGCATTTTAGCATAACACGTCCTATTCTGCAGTATTGTATTGCTACTTGCAAAACAAAAATAATATAATGAATTGTTCGTGGTACATTTACTATAGTTTGGGAAACTCTAATTTTGACTAATATTTTAAAGTAATATAATCCTTTTTTCACAACTGTAAACGTGTTTCAAATTTTAGAAGAGACATTGTTCCAAAATTTTGTTAGATATTCTCTTCCAAAAAATAAAGCAGCTAAGTATAAAGCATCCCATTCTGGCATACTGTATTGTTACTTATCACCTTTGAGTAAAAATAGTGCCTCCAAAAGTAATATAAATGGTACGTTTATTATAGTTCATTTGGTGGTACATTTACTATGGCTTGGGAAGCTAATTTTGAGTAATATTTTAAAGTATATAATCCTTTCTTCACAATTATAAATCTGCGTCAAATTTTAGAACAGGCACTGCTCCGAAATTTTGTTTTGTATTCTCTTCCAGAGAATAAAGAATCTAAGCATTTCGTTCTGTATTGCTGCTTCTCAATTCCGAGAGCACCATGGTTCGAGCAAGACAAAGGAAGGATTACTTCTCTGGTTTAATTTAGAGTTGAGGGTCAATAATCGGAACTTCTCTGACTAATCTAAGAATTCTAGTTATTTGACATGTCTTTAATGATGAAAATAAATATAGACATTGATCATTCTTGGGTTTGATTTCAAATACTTTTCTTATGATTTACTTTTTCTCCTTTTTTTTTACTTCATTTTTTTGGAATACATTTGCTCTACAATTAAAAATCTTATAGTAATTGATTTTCTTTCCTTCCACTAACTTTCAACATAAATTAAAATAGTAAATATTGAATTTATATCTACTAATTATAGATGAAAGTTTATTAGTTATATAACTGATTGTTTTTCAAGATTATATAACTATTCTTTTGTTCTGCTTACAATTATTATTTAATATCACTTAAATCACTACAAGGCAGATGTAAATTTTATTTCTTTCGAGTCTGTTCTCATCCAAAACTTGTTATGACCTTGAAGTTGAAGAAATGAATAATGATAGTAAAAATAAGATTTTATTTTAATATTTATCCGAAAACTTTTAATTAAATTATGTAGGTCAAAATGATTATCGTAACTACTGTTTGTGCTAGAAACACTTGGAAGAACCTGTTTTGATGAGGAAGGCAGCTTTGATGTCCATAGCCCTGCATAAAGTTGGGGAATATTGCGACAGTTTTTAGTTATCATAGGTCATTTATTTTGTCGACGGTTTCGTGAATTATTGAATTCAATTATAGTGTCAGTTAACAACTTCAGCTACAATGTTATTTTTATTGAACTTTTCTGTATTTATTATAGTATGTATTTATCTCCGGCATCTTGCATGTTTGACTGAATTTTGATCATTTCGTGAATTTCTAAGTTGCATCGTTATGAAATAATATTACGAAATTGTGCAAATTTTTCTGCTTGCAGCCTTTTGCGATGAAATTTTTTTCTTCTATTTCATTTCTAGCTCAGAAATTTTCCACAATATCAGGTGTAACTTTCATAGACAAATGGAAAATTAAATTTCTTCCATTAATGAATTAATAAGACTATTTATTTATTATAGTCTGTTTAATTCAGGGATTCTCGAACAATGCATTCTGATCCACTGGTGAGTCGCGAGTCAGTTATTGGTGGATCATAAGATCTTGAATGTATATCATCTTTCCACAGTTTGCTAAAATGAGAAGTTTGTATACAATTTTCGTTAAACCACACAATATAAATGTTTTTTTTTTTTTTTTTTTGTACAAAATTGAATTTTATAATAATATTTTTTTGCTTCACAAAAGTTCCTTTTTTAGCCATAGGTTTTGTCTGTCACTGAAAAAACTCAGTGCATCGAAAATGAAGTGGGTTGCTGAAGATTTGGTTTCTAAAAAGTGGTTTGCAATGTTTAAAAATTTGAGAACTCTCGGTTTAATGGATTCGAAGCATATTTACGGTTTTATTTACTGGTTTTATATAGTAAAATTAAATTAAAGACCTTATTGTTGAGTTTTTGCGTTTGACTGATAGTTGTGACCAAAGTAGTTAGAAAAGTTATTAAAATTTTGCCTTGGAAAAATCTTTATATTAAAAGTACTCTTTAATTGTTATTGTCTTGAGGATGAATAAAATATTTAAAGTTCTTGCTACAAAAATATTGATCATACTGTTTTAGTTTTTTTTAAAGAGATTTTTGTAAAGCATGCTTTGTCTCTAGTTTCAACAACAACGTAATATTTTCTGCAATTTTCGAATTTTTCTGAGATGGTTTTGTTCACTGATTTCATATAGTAATATAGTAAGATTAAGTTAAAAAAACATATTGGAGGGGGATTTTCGCGATTGTCAGATTGGTGTGGCGAAAGTAATGGGAAAAATTATTTAAATAATGTAATGAGTCTCAAACTAATGAGGAAATTATTATGCCTCGAAAAATCTTTATATTAAGAGTTCTCTTTTTTTCTTATTGTTTGAGAAAGAATAACATTTTTTTTTTCAAATCCTTGCTCCAAAAATATTGACTGTGCTGATTTTAAATTTTAAAGAGATTTATAAGAAGCAAGCTTTTCTCTAATTTGGATAACAACGTAGCATTTTCTCCAATTTTCGAATTTTTACTTCGAAATCCTTTCTTTCAACTTAATATTTTCATTTAAATGGAATATATATATATATATATATATTAGAGTTATAATATATGCTTCAGAAATACATACAATTTTTATATATATTCATGTCAAAATAATTCGTCATCACTAACAAAAATCTTTTCCATCAAACCTACACACTATTTAGGGTTAACTTTTAAATCATTTTTCAGACGTTATCTTACCGCTTCTCTACCTGCATGATTGCGATACCTGTTGGAAGGTAGGATAAAGATAGGTAATTACAGCACACGTTCAGCTCTAATTGTCACTTCGGAATGGCAACACACACCCTTCCCCAACCGATTTAGTAGTGACAACCTGTGATTAAACGTCCGCAGTTCGAATCCCCTCTTGAATCTACTTGAGAGAACTTCTCCACTCATTAAAAAAAGGAAGGAAAACATTCATTCATTCTCTTTCCCTTTTCGAAGGAAATGATTCATTGTTTTTCCTGCGTATTGAACCTTTCCCTGCGACAGATGGGTCGTTTGCCAGCTCGCCTGTGATGAATGCATCAGTAAACAATGGAATCGCTCTGACAATATATGCATGTCCAACTGCATTTAAATGTCATTTTTCTTGTGTATTAAAAAAAAGATAGAAATCCACAACCTTTTTTGCTTGTCAGACAATTTGTCTGCTGTAATATATTTTTTTAATTAAATTATTTTTCGTGGAGATCAGTTTGGAAGAGTATACGGAATAGATAACTTTCGTGTTAGGAGATTGTAAAGTTCCTAAAAAAATACTCTCCCCTACGAAAGAAAAAAATTAGTACTATCGAATTTATCTAATACGAAACTGATTAGATCATAGTAAAAAATTTGATTTTACCAGAAATTCGAATTTTTGCTTATCAGATAGTTTGTCTGCAGTAATATATTTTTGTAATTTAATAATTTTTCGTGTAGATCATTTTGAAAGAGCATACGGAGTAGATAGTTTTTATATTAAGAGGTTGTGAAGTTCCTAAAAAAATGCTCTATTCTACGAAAGAAAGAATTAGTACAATTCAACTTGTCTAATTCTAAACTTATGAAATCATAGTAAAAAATTTGATTTAACCAAAAATTCGAATTTTCGCTTATTAGATAGTTTGTCTGCTGTAATATATTTTTCTAATTTAATCGTTTTTCGTGCAGATCAGTTTGGAAGAATATACGAAAAAAACTTTCATATAAAGAGGATGTAAAGTTCCTTAAAAAAAAAAGTGCTGGATTCTACGAACGAAAGAATTAGTACAATTCAACTTGTCTAATTCTAAACTTATGAAATCATAGTAAAAAATTTGATTTAACCAAAAATTCGAATTTTTGCTTATTAGATAGTTTGTCTGCTGTAATATATTTTTCTAATTTAATCGTTTTTCGTGCAGATCATATTCAAAGAGCGTACGAAATAGACAACTTTCATGTTAAGAGTGTAAAACTCTTTAAAAAAATGCTCTATTCTACGAAATAATGAATTAGTACTACTAAACTTGTTTAATTTGAAACTGATGAGATCTTTGCAAAAAATGGGAAAAAAAGTCTTGTCCCATATTTTTATGAAAAATAACTACTGTGTTATGATTAGTCTGTTGTATAACAGATTGCAGTCGGTTCAATATTCCAAGGCGAACTAACTACGCACGCACTTGTGTAATATAATGAACCCGAAATAAATAAGGCGATAAATTCGCAATTACATAATTGCATTTATTATTAGTTTTATAATTTTTCATAAGATATTAAAAGAAAAATTGTTGATTGTATGAAATTTAAATTATTTATTTGGAAAAGAATACTAGCTAAAGACTGAAAAACGAAAACTGTTGCAGGAAAGATAATAAATATTCCGCTTTTATTTAAAATTTCTGGTTTGACCAAATATTTACGTGTTTTTGTTTATTCATTTTAAAAATATCTGATATTATCTGTTTTTGGATACAAGCTTCTTCATGCAAAATATCTGATATTATCTGCTTTTGGTTACAAGCTTTTTCAAGCTAAATATCTGATATCATCTGCTTTAGGATATTAGCTTCTTCGTGCTAAATATTGACTTTATCTGGCTGTTAAATTATTAATATGGATAAGTTTATTTAAAATATCATTGTTATTTATTAAGATTAGAAAACATTATTTAATAATATTTCGAATTATATCGCGTGCGGTTAAAAAAACGAATATGTTAGAGTCTGTGTAATTTATCGGTTATTATTAATATTAACTAAGTTTCTTCATAACAATGAAAATTTTATTGCATATTATATATCTTATTAAATTTTACAAAATGAAATTGGCATCATTAAAAATATAATTTTTGAATTTCAAAATGACGTAAAGTTAATTTTTGTGTGGTAATAGTTTCGAAAGATAAACACGCACATGCAAACACAAAGAAAAAAGCCCAAAACTTGCTTAGTTTTTTTTTATTTGCTTATATTTTATTTAGCTTTTGTACATTGAAAATTTAATAGAGTCTTTCCTTATTTCTTAAGATTATGAGTGCCAAATTTTATCAAGACTAGACCTAAACTGTTGTTTAATATACAAGACATGCAAAGAAGCATTCTTCTTTAATTATTTAGATTAACCCTTATGCTTTATTCTTCAGATGATACTTAATTCCATAGGACCAGTTGATAATTTTTTGAGTAAATTTCCGTTTGGAATAAAAATATTTCATGCCTACACTTTCAATTAAATAAATCAATATAGTTAACAAACAGCCAAGTTTTTTTTTCCGAATAGTATTAATTTACTAATGTATCTAATCAAATAAATTTAAAGTTTTCTTTACAATATATAATAAGATAAGACAGGTTAAATGTTTAATATTAAAAATTATTTTGTGTAACTTCCTTTGGAACAAACGTTATGGATAAAGATTATGGGTTCAAAATCAAAGTGTATGCGGCATTGCGTCTCTCATATTTAAGCAATATTACGACTGGGACCAAAGTCCAGCTGTTAGCTTCTCCAAACAAACCAGCACGTTTTAGCAAATTGAACAAATTTTAACAAATGACAAATATTGAATATTTTTATCGTTGAACTTCGACTATCCGAGTTGACTAGGACAGTAATCTTTTTGCTGATTGAAAGCTCAGTAAATTAATTTTAAATCATAAATTAATTTTTCTTTCTTCCGACTAAGTTTTTGAAAATTGCTTATTTGAAAGCTTAAAAAAGTTTTAAAGTATTTCCAGAATCAACATTTTAACAAATCTTTTTATTAGTTGTCAAACTTTTAATATGCATTTTTGAAACATTAATTTATTTTGATAAGAGAATTCATAAATGTCAATCTTTTTTCCCAGTGATTATTTAAGGATGTTCCCAAGACATTATTTTCTCCCGCTCATCAATGCGAAACTTCCCGATACGAGTTACAGTCTCTTTTTCTTGAAAATGTGTGGGGTTGGGTTTTATCATTATTGAAGTGCTTAAGAAGGGAACTGTGGGTGTAAATTTATATGTTTTCCCTTTAAATTAATTCTTGAGGATAAGGATGTCGATTTACAAATTTTTGTTTCTTGAAAATTATTGTATGTGTCCGGTGACAACTTTGACAACCGTTTTTCTTTCTGAAAAAATTGTATTTATTTTAAAAAGGAAAAACATAATTCGTTTGTTTCATAATCGCTGAGTTGAACTAAGACTTTTGCTGATAAAGACTTGGATAATCAAAGTTTTTATAAAGGTTTTTTATTCAAAAAATATATAAAAAAAAGTATTCCATACTTTTCCATATATTATTATTCCATGCTTTTTTTATTGGTCATGTAAACCTTTCGATGGATCTTCTGTTCATTTCCATCACACATACTGTCTTTACTGGATCATATTCCTTTAGAAAAACTGATCCCCTGTAAGGACAGAGCCCTTTAGAAAAGAGATGCTTACTGTATTTCCAGGAAACATCTCTTCTGATGGCTCATCTGTTCAAGGGGGAAAGAAGGCTGGACGTTATCTAACCCAGTCACGTATGCTTAGAAATTGGGGGGAGGGGCTAAGGGGTCCCGCAAATAAGTAATGCAGCCCTCTCATTCGTTGCCAGTTGCATTAAGGGAGCAGCGTCAGTTCACTGTGTCTGAATAGAGGAATTTTTAGTGTCTTCCAGAATCTGTCTGACATAAAATATCTTCTGTTTTGATCTAGAATATCTTCAGAACTATCTTCTGTTTTGACAATATAATTTCCACTGCCTTTTGCGACATTATTGAGAAATTAGACATTTCCATTCGTAGGATCTTATAAAAATTCTGAACTTATTAAAAATTTGATGGATATGATGCTTTTATTACAACACTGCTTTCTGATGAGTGAGTGGAGTTTCCAGAATCTGTGACATGCACATCTGTTTTGACCTAAAATATCTTCAAAAATACATCTGTTTCGAAGATATTTTTCTATTATCTTCTTTATTGAGCAATTAAATTCCCACTCGTTGGGTCTTATAAAAATTTTGACTTTATTGACAATATCATGCTTGTGTAATGCTTTCTGACTCATGTTTAAATCTATAGCAATCTTTCTTTCTCGAACCATTTTTAGAGTTTCATTGACCAAAATAGTATTTATAGAAGCTTTTGTCAGAAACTTTAATTATGAGTTTTAAAAATTGAGCTGAAAAGGATGTTTTGTAATTAGAATCAGTATTCCACCCCTTTTGTTTGCTTAAACCATTACAGTATTTGATTCTGGAACTCTTGTGTTAAATAATATTTATCGTGGTTTCTTCATTCATATTTAATTTAGACTGTGCTTTTCATATTCTTATTAAAAGTTCGAATAGTCTAGCCTTTCTGAGTAATTTAAGACTATTCAATATTAATGTGGAATGCATACTTTAAAAAAATTCACCTGGTTATTTGATAAGATCCTAAAACACGTATTTAATTGAATAAGTCAAAACAAATTATAATATAACATGTACAAATTAAAATGTGCACATGCAAGCTATACCCCGATCTAGCCAGAGGCCATACGGGAAACTTGATAGGGCCTCCGAAGAGCAACTTCACCTATCATGAAGAAACAAACGACACTTGGTGATATTGGAACTTGCAAACAACAAAGGACCCTCTAGAGAAAACGCCTATTAGTCCAGAAAAAAAAATTACACTGTGCATTACATATTAAATCGTTAAACATTAAAAATGCATTAAATGTATGCTAACTTTTTACATTAGGAGAGAATTAAAGACAAGAGCTTTCACAAAATGTAGATCTGTAAACAAAATGCAATCTTTAAGACTAGATCAGGCTCTTGTATTTCGAAATATTATAACATACAGCTTGTCCAAAAAATATTTTTATTCTTACAATTTATTAAAAAAATTGGAAATACTGGCATGCTTTTTTTTTTTTTGCATTAGATAATACTCCCCCCTCCCATTTTTTTCTTTAACTTAAAGAAGTTTTTCCCACTTTCTAATTAGAATGCTTCAACGTGCACACAATTAGTTCAATGTCATGGAAGCTTCTTCAAGGTCGACCGGATTTCAGTCTTAACTAAACTGTACTTACCGTCATCAGTCTATTATGCCATTCATAATATGACGGCGTTGAAATTTCGATAATTTGCAGTCTGCAATTCACTACAAATTGTTAATTGTGTTCCAGTTTTAAATTACATAAAATTTGCGCTATTTCTAACTGTGAAGTCACATCGAAACAAGAATAAAAATGCCAAAATATTTGATGTCTTTTAATAAAAAATCATTCTTAAAAGAAATAGACTTTTTTTTTTCAGAAATAGAATTTAAAAAAATCATAAATGTATATCTTAGCTGATTTTCATTGTTATTTAAATTTAAAGATACTTATATGACATATTGTGTAATCAATTCAATTTATCCACATTCTTGAAATTGTTTTGTAATCTCTCTCTAACTTTAATTTCCGTTGTTACACTGATTGCTGATTTTACAGTGCTCCCATTTCTGTACCTGTAACTATCCAACGTAAAGTTACAGTATCACGTTAAAACAACATGATTAGAATACTTACTAGCTCAGCTAAATTTCGGTAAATCCCCTTTTCAAACTTATGTAAACTTCGATTTTTTTTTTTCCCACTTGGTCTCTTTTTCTGCTATCTGCCTTGCTTTGCTAAGTCGGTCGCTCTAAACCGGGACTTTATTCAAATGATTTAATTAAAAAGTTATTTTATTATTACATTTCAGTTCCTGAACTAGTAAGTAAAAAGATTACTAGGGAAATCGATATCACTTATATAATTTCATAAAATTCTTTAAAAATATTTTAAGTATTAAAGTAAAAATAATTGAGAAAATCACTTTGACTTTAATAATAGTATCATTAAAATTGGTTAAATATCTATATTTTAATTTTTAAAAATTTGTATTTAATTCCACCTTTGGAATTTGAAAATTTTCTGAACAATTGAAATTTAATTTAATTTTGCTTCAGTAAGTGAAACTATTGCTCAGATTCTTTCTCTGTTTCTACTTAAGGTCAGTCTTTCATGACTTCGCTTTTTTGATAAATAGCGAAGATGATTTAATTCAAATTTGACTGATTATTTATTCTGTAAGGGAAATAGTTAACATCATCTTCACATAACTGATTTCATTAGAACTTTCAAAATAATTATATTTCAACTCTTTAAATAATAAGAAAAAAATAATTAGTGATATATTCCTCGTTTAAACTATTCCACTAGAATTCATTAAATAACTAAACGCTGTCCCAAAATTAACGCAAGATTTGAGTTTGCCCCCATTCGTGCATTAAAGTGTTAGCAACCCTATTAAAACAACCATATGCCAGCCGATAGTTTAGAGTTAGTAAAGAGCGAGCGTTACTCGATAGAATGAAGCGGTATGTGATGCGCTAGGATAGAACCTGGGACCTGGTGGTTTGTAGTTCAGTGACTAAACCAGGATACAAAAGCGTACGCTCGGGTAGCGCAGTTGTTAACTGGCTTATATGCTATTCACCACAAGAACAACGTGTTTTCATTACTGAACAATATTTCAAAAATAATGAAAATCTGGCGGCCACAGTTTGAAAATGTGAGAATTGGCCCCTTTGATCATGTGATTTAACATCATTGGATTTCTTCTTATGGGGTTATTTGAAGTCAAAGGTCAACAAGCCCACAAGGACGCGTGCAATGAAGGAGGAAATTCAGCGCTGCATCAACGAAATTCAGCCACATTTATGCAAAATGGTCATGGAAAATTTCGACAAAAGAGTGCGTCTGTGCCAGCAAAGCCGCGGAGGCCATTTGCTCTATGTGTTATTCCATACATAACCCTATCCTGTGTACTTTACAATTCAATAATAATATTACAATTCAATAATAATATAACAATTCAAAGAAAAAAAAACTGTGTTTTTTATTTAATTCAAATTTTGCGTTAACCGTCTTCCTATCGTGTAACTCTCGATTTTTTTAATAACCCTAAACATTATGAATGGTGGCAAATTCAAATCTTACGTTAATTTTTAACCCTTTATGTTTTAATCCCTTAAAAATTTTACTTCCACCTTCCCCTGCAGAACTAAATTACTTGCAGAGTTTCTAAAAATAAAGCTAGTTCCTTATTTTCATCTAAAGAAAAAAAAGGGGGGGGGATTCTGCTTTAAAATAAAAATATTTTTTATCAATCATCTAAATTCTTCGGAAAGGGATATTTTCTCAGTATTTCTTTTCACTATTTAGTTCCCCGAATTCCACTTCTAAGTAACGCTTGAATAAGTGAAATTGCCATTCAGGCTGCTGCTGTATTCCCACATTAGGTCCTTCATTATTAGCTCTCGCTTCAATAGAATGAGACAAATAATAAAAAAAAAATATGAGAAAGAGGCAGATAAAAAAAATATGAGAAAGAGATATTGGAATTATAGAGTGAGAAAGAAGCTATTGATAAATAAATAAGTGGTGAAATAAAATATGGAAGAGTTCTCTCGCCATGCGGAACCAAGTGGTGGTGGTAGGGGGGGGGGTCGTTCTGTTTGAAATAACGGATCCCTCGCCCCTTCCCTCCCCCCTTCCTGTAGAGATGGGTTGGGGTGGAAAAACGACTTTTACTTGTAAAGGGCAAAAGCCATGCCCGGTTAGAAACGGTCACGTACACACAATGCACGGGTATTGAATTTTTGACTGGCCAGTACATCTTTTGGAGATTAATCATTACTCATGTTTATTATCATGTTAGTTTTTAACGATATGCAAACTATTCATGTTGATTTTGTTGTTATATTGCAGAATTAGTTACTGTTGGAATAAAATTTAGCATTTTAACGGAGCCGGAGTTGATTGAGTGAGTCGATTTTAAAAAAATGATGCTATACTGACTGGAGATTTTGCAAAGCTATGATTTATTTCAAATTGGAATTTTAAAAAAATAGTTTTCGAAAGGCTTTTCTAGATGTGTTTTCGAAAAGGTATTATGTTCTTTTTGTCGAGTTCGCAAAATATTCATTTTCCACTTAGGGTTTTGGTTCAAGTTCAGAATAAAAATTCATATTTAAATTTATAATTAAAATCAACATTCATATTGAATGTGACGCTAATTTAATAAATCAACTTAAGAAGAACGATGATTATAGGTTTTCCGAGTAGAAATTCTTTGCTATCAGCAATTGATTTCAGGACCGAATTTTTTAAAATTATTGCAAAAAACAATTGCAGACGGGATTTGAAGAAAATATCACGTTTTATTTGTAGATTCATCTTAGAGCTTTAATACAGCTATTGAATGAAAATTCAAATCTGTACTTGACTGTGTGTTAACTGAATGCTTGGATAAGGATGACGGCAATTAAACTGAGAGGATTTTTTTTGTACGAGCTATGATCTGCTTGCAAATTTAATATTTAAAAAATTGCGTCGAAAAATTTGTAAATGAAAAGTGATTTAGGTAAAGGTACATAAAAGAATTGGCCAAGACAATTTTTGGTGATATAATAAACTAAAGAAGCTAAACCATTATTTAGTTTTATTCTCTCGATCGTTTTTTTTTTTTTTTGCTGCAGGATTTGCAAAATTTTCAAATTTAGCTATGGATTAAAAAATCCCCCCCCCCTCACCTAACACACACTGAACATGTGTTCAATGTGCGAGTGGGTTTCTAAAATAAAGATGATAGAAGTTTCATTTATGGAGAATTTTATGAGCATTCGAATAAAAGTGTTTTAAAAGTCTATGAATAAAAATTGTTGTAAATGAATGTAGAAAATGAAGTATTTAAAAAAATAATAATGAAAGATGTCACTATTAATTCATTAAAAAAATTGGTTTAAATATTTCATTTATGATTGCTAAAACAACTTCTTGCTGTTAATTTTGTAAATTAATTGTAAGAAATTTATATAATTCCACCACCTGTTTCATCTTATATATATAGTATATTGCTGAAGAAAGTAGTTACAGACATTATGGACATATGTAAAAATGCACTGATTTATATTAAGCACTGATTTAAGAAAATAAATAAATAAAATGTAAAATTGTTATTTTTGCGTATTTTAAGTTTCTGTTACTTGCATCATGTTTCTCAAAAATCAGTGACTCGTTAGACGCGTTATAGGCCAAAAACCTTATCATTACCACCATGAAAATTCCTGCCTAATTTTTTGGATAACCAATAATTATGTAAAATCCAACCAACTGTTTTTTTAAAAACTTTTGCAATTTAGAAGGTACTGATTTAGGGGGAAAAAAAATGCTGGTGTATGCTTTCTCGAAAAACAAATTCATCCAAAACCAGTTACTTTATTATATTTTCAGTATTTCACTCAAAATTTGAAATTTTTATTATCTGAACCAATATAATTCAAGGGTTCATATTTGTTTATGATTTTGCCAGCAGAAAAGTTTGAGGAGAAACCTTATTATTTTTGTTTAGATATTTGAATAATAATTTTCTTTAATATTAAGTATGTTTGAAGACATTACTTTTTTATCCAGTTATAATATAATGCTTCAATGCATCGTTGTAACCATGTGGAAAGAATAATAAAGGCATTAAGTATGAATTTTTCGTATGTACAATAGATTTTGTAAAATATTATGCGAATGCTGTTGAAAATGATGCGAAGATAATTAATTATGTTTAAAATATATTCATACCTTCGTATGATAGGATTATAGTTTTGACTAAATCTATATTGTCCAAACTAAATACGTCACCAGGGGTGTTTTAAGTTTGTGGCCAGGCAATTAAAGAATATTTCTTCAACTTGATCATACGTTCACTACGTAATTTTTATGACAGATAAAACTTTCGAAATATGGTCTGTGTGGGATTTACAAAATGATGATTTACCTGAACTTCATAACAATGAAAATGAAATAATTAAAAAATATTGGAGGAGAATTGTTGAATGACACAGAATCACTTCAAGTTTAAAATTCAGGATTTTTTTTTTTTTTAACAACAGTGGCAACTAGAATGGAAGTATTTAGAACCAAGAAAAAGTAACTCTCTAAAAGTGATGAAGTAGATGTTTTTTTAAATGGTAGTGGAATTATATGTTAATAGTAACTTCTTTTCATATAAACTGAATTTCATATTCTAATTCAAGCAAATCTAGGGAAATATAAAATCCTTGCATTGAATTAGGACTAGAGATTAAACAATGATTTTTTTTTTGTGTGTTATTATAGCAGACGAAGCTTGGCAACATTTAGATATTTCGTTTTTGATTCTTGGAATTTGGCAATTTCATATCTTAATTTAGTCAAGTAAACTTTTATATATCAACCTTTCATATATTTAAAAGGTTACTTGATTTGAAAAAAAATATTAACATCTTATGGAAATTTCCTCGTTATATTATGATTTAAATGAATACAGGAAGTATAGATAAAAGAATAAACATATAGAAAATTTGAATAAAAGTTCTTTGAACTGAACAATTTATAGAAGTGAATTAAGATTCAAGCCAATATAGAGGCTTTGGAATGCCCGTTAAGATGAGGTGTAAGAGTAAAAATATTACTTACGAATTCTCGAAAACAATAGCATGACTTAATATTTTTTATTATATAAAGAAAAAAAATGGAGAAAAAAAAATATTTTTTATTGTTACGATAATGTATATTTTCACGAATTCGTTTTTTGTTGATTCCCCACCCCCTATGCATGAAATATATTGAATTAATATTTTTTGTAGGCATTTGTTGTTAAATTAAAAAAAAAAAAACTCTTATATAAAAAATCTTTTCAATTCACAAATCAATATTTTTTTTGAAATTATTTTCCATTTCAAAACATATATTCTATAATTGCAAATGTCAAAGTCCCTGCTCGTATATTACTACTTAGAGCAGGGGTGAGTAGACTTTTCCAGTGTATGGGCCACTTCTAATTTTTTCAAGATGTTGCGGTCCACCCAGTGGGCAGGTGTGATGAGCTAGAAAAAGGGTCTACTATATTTATTACAACTTATTAAAGAATATGCACTTGCCTACATAACTATAAATATAACAATATTAGCAAAATGCAAACATAATAAAATTAGCCACAAATATAATATAAAATGATGCATTTTATATCAAACAACTCAAAATACATTAAAAAAATAATCATTTTCATCTATAGTTAGTTCTTTTAGTAACAGTTAGTGGAAGTCTTAGTCTTAGCATACTGTCCGCCAATCTTGAATATGTCCGTGTATAATTACTAAGATCTACTGCTAATCTTGTCTTGAATTATAAGTGGTCGTCTGTGAGACTGGAATGATATGTTGTCGTAATTATATTTATCGTTGAAAATGTAGATCATACAGGTAAGTAGAGCCAAAGAATGATGCTAAATGATATGGAATTTTTTTTAAATTAAGATACTTTACTTCGTCTATTAGATTTCAAAAATTATTCTTAGGTTCTTTTAGGTGCTTTTAAAATTGTCATTTTGAAAGAGAAAAACTTTGTTTTCCTCAAGAGATAAAGAGAATATATAATTTATATTTTTAGTTCTTTTTCTACATCAACATTGGATAGAGAACATTGAATGTAACAATTGTTTCTTTTAGTATACGCATCTTAGATCTTAATAAAGGCGGTTCTCCCTAAAATGTCTTGGTGGTTCGCTGGTTGATCGCGATCGACTTAATGCTCACCCCTTATTTATAGAGACCATAAAATTGAACACTTTTTCTTATGTCTTTTCTCCATCTATATGATTTGAAAAACTGACAGAAATTTCTTGAACATCCGGATGTGTAGTTATTGCCCTGTGAAAAATTTAATTTAGCACTAAACACTTTTTGCGCAGAATTCATTTTTGGTTAGGAGATATTACTTATTGTATAGAATACATTACTATAGTTTTCTTTTCTCACCTTAATGCAAATTTTAATGTCTTTTTGTGATTTTAAAAAGCAGACCATTTTTATATCTAACGAAAAATATGGTATAATGTTTTTAATTTTATTTTTGTATTCGTGGAAATATTATATTCCTCTTGTCATAAGTGTTAATGCCTCTGTTTTAAGAAATCTCATGGGAAATTAATCTTAAAAATTTCCCATGCTTAATTTAAAATAAAAAGGTTATTATTATTATCTTTTTTTTTGAAAATTTGTCCTTTCAATCAATTATGAATTATTTATTAGTTTTTGTCTTTCCAAAAGTTTATAAAAGTCTCAATTTGTCAAATTAAACTATTAAAACATGCCACCCTTTACTGCGGTTTTCTGTACAACGTTTATAAACTATCAAAGAACGGAAACTGGAAGCAGTGGATTTTTTTTCTTTCTCTCCAGATGAAATCGAATGCTTACATGAAGATTTCTCTGAAGATACAGGAGGGGTGGGGGGTGGGGAGAAAAGAAAAAACTTGACGTAACATCTACCCCCCATCCTCCGCCCTTTCCGGAGCGAGCCAACGAACGCTCAAGGCCACTGAATTGGACTGATGCCAACAACTGGGAACGTTATTTACACTCACCGCGGAGAGCAGTGGCCTGACGCTAGCTCTTTGTTCTGTGGCCGCCATACCTATCGCACGCTCTCGGATATTCCTACAGCAGACAGCATTCGGTGTGATAGCGTTCTGTGCTCGTCCTCCCTTTCGCTTATGTGGAGTTAGTTACAGTGTGGATTATAAAATTTAGCAAAACTTTTTTTTGAAGAAGTGTGATTAAAATGTGTTTTACAGAGTGCAGTAAACCGACAATTCTTCGAGGATTCGGATTTGGCGTTCGCTTTTAGAACGTTCGAGATGAATTTATGTTTCACAGGTTAGTTCACTTTCGCTTGACACAACTATACTTATTTTCGAGTTACTAATTCATTTAGTGGTTAAGACATAGAAGAAATTCACCTCAGATTTTAAAAGAAAACTAAAAAACTTTTGTTGTTACTGAAATTTCTAATAACATTTTTATATTATAAAGAATCGCTTGGCAATTTTTATTGGCTAATTTGATCTATTTGTTTTTAGTATAAAACTGCTTAAAATTAAACTTTTTGTTGGTTAAATCTCTTTTTTTTTCCTTGCTTTGCTTTTAATTATTTCTTGTAATTTGATCCAGGTTTTATTCTATTCCATATTTTACTTACAGAGGAGGTGCCTTTATTAAGGATACTGATTATTTAACGTTAGTACTAACGTAACGTCAACAAAAGTACAGCGAACATCTGTCTAAAAATAATATTGTTAAAAAAATATTCTTCTGAAATTCGAATTACTTCATTTATTTTATGCTTTTGTGACATCCATGAAGGCATGAAAATCAACGGGAGACTGTTATGTTTTTGTATTTGTTATTTACTGACATTTGACTTTGATGTTTTTCAATACATCCATATTAAAGTAATTTTTTTTTTTTCCATTCCGTAAATAATTTTTGCCGTCAAGGCGTTCTTTCAGCATTCGATTTTTATTCTGCCGTCTTCCCCCCCCCCCCTCTCTCGTCTGCTTTCTTTTAATGTCTGTGACATTCTAAATGCTCTTTTATGGCTTTCTCTCTTTCATTTTCTACCATTGTATCTTATTTGATCGTTCGAAATTGCCAATCGTTTTATATTCGACTTTTAATAGCCGAGAGGATTTTATTTAGACATAATAGATGTACTGAAATTTCTCTTAACCTAATAACAACGTGTTAGCATGTTTAGCTTTTAATTATCAACATGATATTGAGTATCTTAACTTTTGGTTTGAATAATTTACAGTATATTTCTTTTCTTTTCCTACTGTTTGTTTATTAAATATTATTTATAAAATGTATTGTAAAGAAACTTTCATTGATTACGACATACAACAATTAAGAAGTCTATCGTAACCATATTTTAACCAATTAATTTAGCCAACCGATTTAATTTAGCCTTTTCGGGCACTACTGACAACCCCAAAAGCCAATTTATTTATTATCAAATAATATTTTTTAACTCTCGTATAAGCGAGAAAAATACTATTTGGGATTCTTCAAGATTTGAAATTATTGTATTAAAGTTACTTGGATAACACGAAACACAAAATAATTATTCTTTTGCTGTAAAACTTACTTGCACTTATACGAGATTATTGACGGTGGAAGGGTAATATATTTGTGGCTTTTATTATTTTCTTAAATAAGGAATATTATAATTCGGTTAAAATATGGTATAAAAAAGTCATTCCTTGAAATATTATCTAAAACAAAATAAACATAACCAACCAAGATTTAAATTGATTTTAAAGAAAGGTACCGCTTGGAATTCTGTATTGTGCGATTTTCTTTAAAATGTGCTGTTAATTAATTATTTTAGGTGAATTTTTTGCTGTTAATTAATCATTATAAATTGACATATTTTTTCGCAATAGATTATTATGATTAGAAATAGAACAAAAACAGAACTAATTTAATTCCTTTTAATTATCAAATTATTTATATTACAGTTAAATTATCTACGATTTTTTCTTTTTTCCGCGATGTTGCTTATATACAAAAATTGAAATCTAAACAATGCATTATTCCGTTTAATTAATTGATCTCCTAGTTTAATAATATTAATTGCTCTTTTATATTTATGAAAGTGATTTTTTTGTCAATATAAATTAACCTAGTTTTGATATTAACGTTTACTTAACTACAGACTTGCTTTATCTAATTATAAGTTGCTATCTCGGAAACATGTGTCGAGTATGGAAAAGATAGGATTGTAACCGTCATACGCATTTACTGCCTTTATCAGCTTCTTGAGTGAGATAATTCCAATCATTTTCTGAATGGTTTCCGTAAGAAGAAATTTTCAAGAATAGTTAAAATGATTAATGAATCACTTGCCCAATATTCTATATTATAACCCTCAGTTATTTTATTAAGTTTAAATGTGTTATAATTTTTTTTGTTTTAGGGAATTTAGAGAATAAGAATATTACTTTTATCTGTGTAAAAAATTTACAAATATGTCCCCAGTAACCGAACAAAGCGTTCTTTCAACTAGTTTTCTAACAGAACGTTTAAATTTATTATGAATTCAGTTTATATCTATTCTTGTCATTCTTATTCAAATGCTTGTTCGTTTGTCTCATAAATAATATTTCAGTTGAATATTAAATTAATTCTGTCTTTTTATTTCTTTTTCCTCGCAATAAACTGAATATATTCTTAGATAAATGAAAGGTATATGCAGAAATCGTTTGCTAAAATATTATGGGTTTTTATATTCTTAGCAGATGTTATTCACTTTTATTTTGATCCATTTTAGATTTTAGAAGATTGTTTTTATCCACCCTTAAATAGAATCTGACTTAATCTGAAGATTTTTTTTTTTTTTTTTTTTTAAAAAATCATGGGTTTAGATCTGAATTATTTCTAAATGCACATAATTCGATCGAAGTCACCGAAACGTGTTCCTGTATCTTAAAATTCCAATTTTTAATAATTATTTTTGTAATAATTATTTTTTAAAAAATATCTAAAATGAATAAATTCTTTTTTTCATACGACTTTTAGTTGAAAAATTCAATAAATTGATGTTATTATTATTGCCCAAATCTATTTCCCCTCCCCTTTTTTTAATATATAATATGCTTTTCGTGGGCCGATCTAAAGCTGACATATTAAAAATTCATATCTTGAAGAGTTATGAGAAGAAAGTTGAAATTCCCTTTCGAATCAGAAAATTCTAAATCAAATTCGAGTTTCTTTTTAAATGCATATGTCTTAAAATGGTGAAAAAAATTGTTGTGAACGGTTTGTTGGACATCTTTTTTTTTAAAGGATATTGTTGCCAAAAAGAACTTTCTCAAACGCCAATACATGACCAGAATAAAATTCGACCAACTTAAATTATTCTGGTTTCCAGTGCTTTACTTTTCACCCATATCCAAATAATGTACATAAATAATTTCCAGTTGCTGAAAGGTACCTAGAAAACTTTTCATATAGAATTAAAGAAAGAATGAAGGAGATAAGAAACAAAAGTTTTGGATGAAAATTGTCTTCTTCAAATACTTTTGTTGTATCGTTGGGGGGGGGGGGAGAAAGAAAATAAAAAGAAAAGACTAAAGATTTTTGTAAAATATGTAGCGCAGGTTATGAATTTTCAGTTCAACACCTTTGCATTTTTTATAATTGGAAGTAAGAGAAGATTTTACATTTATTTCAAAATTTGAAATTATTTAGAATATCTAATAAGAAATATAAAAATCAAAGAAAACATGCACAATGGGCTTTCTGTAAACAAAGTATCTATGACTTCCGCTAGTTTTCATTATAATCAGAAACTCTCTCTTTATACCCAATTACCATATTTTATTATGCCATCTTTCATTTTTTTAAATAAGATTGTTGACAGACAGCTTTTCAATGTCGGTTTTTAATTCCCAAGACTTTATTTGAATTTCATTGAGAGAAACTTGCGAGTTAGTTTTCCAGTGAATTACGCTCTCTTATGAATAATTCTGAATTTTATTTTACATAATCTTATCAATTAGGAAGATGGGTCAAAAAGTTTTCCATTTTCATAAGTAAGTTACAATGAACCTCCACACATTTTTTTGTTTTTGTTTGTTTCGTGGAATTTTTGCGAAACTAGATACAGGATTGGAGGGATAGGAAGTCTGCAATCAACTTCAAAGCGAGACCGCCTGGTGTCACTGTCGGTGACGCCATCGGTTATCTGGTTACTGAATATCTAGATGAAAAATTTTTTTAGGATGATACATATTTCCTAGGAAAAAAAAATCAAGCTGTAAATTTTATTAGAACTCAGGATAATTCAGCTTTGCTCTCATATTATTTGCCAGAAAAATGGAATATACTGCAAAGCCTCAACTTATCGTTCATCGTAGAATGAATGCAATAAATCTGAGAATGTCTCCCAACTTATCGTAGATCGTGGTACATGTCGAGAATGGAAGAAATAAATCTGTTATGTCCAAACTTATCATCATTCTAATCTGGGTTATTCAAAATAATGTTGACAGTACAGACAGTAATAGTAAATTGTTGAGGTGGAGATGTTTAAAAATGTTTTAAAGTTTATTACCCCCTTATACTATATCTCTCCCCCCCCATTTAAGTATTGTGATAAACGTAATTCTGTGTAAAGTATCAACTGGAAAATTTAAAAGAATTTTATTTTATAGAAGCAAGCGGTATGGTTATTTTATGCTGTAAGTTATCATTTAATTTTATTCCAAATCCAATATTTTAAAGTAATATTGGATTAATTTTTTTCCTTAAAACTAAACTACGAATTTATGAATAGGAATAACTATTGAACGAAGTATACATTTTTTTTCAACTGTAAAAGAAAAATAGCGAAAATTTTTTGACCTACCTAAAGTTTAATCTAGTTTAAATATTCGGTTACAATAGCGAATTCTTTAAAAAAAAATTTCGTACCATTTGTAATGACAAAATATTTCCTTTATACAACACTAAAGTTTCAAAATTTATTTTTTGGTTTTCAAGAGGGTTGAAAACTTCAGAATTCAAAGTTGACTTTCGAGGAGTATGTGAACTACGATAACGATTACATGACTTGGAAACTATTCACAATCGATTAATTTATTGAAAGCAGATTATCTATTGCTGACTTAAAAGATGGAAAAGAAAAATGTAGAAAAGTTGTCCTTCATTCCTTTAAATATGCAGTGAACTTCCTTGAAAAAATTATTCTTAGTAATAAAAACATTAATGAGAAAACAATCAAAGAAATTAATTCTGTTCACAGTGCTTTACTTAAACACATGGATAATCAACGCGTTTGACCAGGATTAAAATTCTTTTAATGTCAGGCTCTTACCTGCGTGCACATATAATCTAAGAGGTGTATAGTTTGCACTCAATACAGTATGATTTTCTCAATTATTATTTTCATTACTATGCAGTAGCACTATTTTTAAAAACTTCAAAATTATTACTTTTAATCATTTTAAATATTATTACTAATCAAAATGTTTTAGTAAAATTTCCATTTAAAAGCATACAAACGTTGATGCACTGTATATGCACTTATTTTTCAATCATATGTATAATGACCATATATAAAAAGCATATCATGTAAAATATTATATTAAAAAATCGGGATACTCTTAATCATATTATATGTACAATAACCATATTATCTGTATAATATGTGGAAAAGTATCCCGATTTTTAAAAAAATATATAATATTTTTTTTATAATGGTCTTTGCTGTTTTATGAAAAAAATAATAGATAGATCTTTTTTGTTTTTGTTTTCTTTATATTTTACATCGATGGATGACATTCCTATTCTTTATATTGCTTTCGGCATGAAATTCTGATTGCAGTGAACATCTTTTATGAGAATTCCATACGGAAATTTTTATGACAGTCTCGCAGTATCTTTGTTTTTCTGCCATTAATATTTTCGCCATAACAAATCAAGAATATCAAAAGGAAAAAAATATTATTTATATCTGTATTAACATTTTTAAATTGAAAGTGCAATGCTATTTATTATATTCCAGATAATGTTAAAATTATATTTAAAAAATCGTTTTCATTCAAACATATATAAAATATTCTGCATCATATATATATATATATATATATATATATATATATATATATATATATATATATATATATATATATATATATATATATATATATATAAAAGTTACTTATCCTTTACATTCAAGGGCTTTCTTTAAATAAAAGGTTGGAATCTAACAAAATTAATAATATTTATTCTTTATATCTATCTTAAAATAAAAAATATTTGTCATATCTGTATCAACATTTTTAAAATTAAAAGTGCATTATATGCCAGATAATGATGTTAAAACTGTATTTAACCTTGTTAAAAAAATCGTTTTCATTCAAGAATATAAAAATCGTTTTCATTCAAAAATATAAGAAACATTCTGCATCATGTATAAAAAAAAAACTAACTTATCATTTATATTCAAACGCTTTCTTTATATGATAGGATGATACCTAACATTAGAGTGCAGCATGTAGGTTTTCGGAATATCTGAAGACAACCCAACCCTCATTTTTTCTCCCTTATCCCTGATCTCGCTTTCGTCATTAAATGTACAGAAGAATGGCCCCTTCAGGCGAACCCGTTCTTTGCTCCTACTCCCTCCCTCCAAGTATGTTTCCTCTGCTCCCATTGGTGGAAAAGCCCGTTTCCTTCCCTTTCATTGGCTGCGGGGGTCAAGGGCAGGGGAGGGGATCGAGTGAGACATAATTGAGTGGGAATCCTTCGAAGAATGCGTTCAGGTGATTTTTTTTCTTTACTTATGGTTTTCAAGAGGTGTAGTGCCCGAGGAAAAATCCATGCGGCAAAGTTAAGGAGACATGCACGATATCCCCCCTTGATTCCCAAAACTGATAATTCCTCGGCAAAGTTTAATATTCATTGTATTATCTTCATTGAATTAAATAAAAATGTTTCTGAGCAGCGGTGCGTAAGCATTTCTTCTTAGATCGAGTGCAATTTAGCAAATTCCATAAGAAGATAAGAGACTTTTAACAAA
Organism: Argiope bruennichi; assembly: GCF_947563725.1. Lineage (NCBI taxonomy): Eukaryota > Metazoa > Arthropoda > Arachnida > Araneae > Araneidae > Argiope > Argiope bruennichi. Next base: position 63,251,528 of record NC_079160.1, on the reverse strand, counting down.
AATGCTACAGTAGTAATATAGAGTGCCCTGTTAGATTATATTGTACAGCAAGATACTAACTTAAATGCTCAACCAAAAACTTAGTGCTAGTCAAATACCAGGGTTCTTTCTAATGGTTCTTGAAAACTCCTTGAATTTTATTTTGCTCTCCTTTGGGCTTTGGAAAATTACTTGATTATTCACTAGGTCTTTGAAAAGGCCTTGAAAATTAGAGGAAATGCAAATTGATTATTTTGGGGGGATGAAAAAGAAAAACCGAGAGTGTGAATGTGCTTGTGAAGTGAACAGCCGATAATAGTTTTTGTGAAAGTAGTATTTAGCAATAGCCGCTCAATGGCTGACTGTAAGGGCGCTTGCATTGTGACCTCGAAACCCACTTTGGAGTAATGTATCAGCTTATTAACTGCAAGACGAATATAATAGTTGCTTTTAGTGATCTTCGCTTAAACATCTGGAAGTAATAAGCAAGAAAAACAATTAAAATAATGTGAAAATGTTTAATTTAAGTTTATCGTATGCATTTTTATACCTAAATTTTTTTATTTTTTGATCCTTGAATTTGTTAAAAAAAATTCCTCTCATCGATAAGAACCTTCAAACAAAGAAATAATTTCATGTGCCACTTGTAAAATGTTTTTAAATCTATCTTGGTACTGTTTGTTAGATTTCAGTTGTCCAACTTGCATTCATATCTGAACGGCATTGATTCTAGATTACACGGATCAGTAAGTGGATAAATATTAATTCTATATATATGGGGGGGGGTGACCCGAAGAACACTTTGCCACCAAAGACAACCTTCAAACCATGTTTCAAGTCTTAAAATGTTTCCTTTTTGATACATGTAATTTCTCACAACTTGATTTGTCAAAAAATATAATTAAAAATTTAAAACATCAGTTACAGAATTTTTTAAAAAAATTACATTATGTGACATTTATTGGATCGCAAAGATATTAACTCTTAACCGTGATTTGATGCTGTTATTGTAAAGTAATTCAGATTTTTGTAGATTATTACCTTTTTTTTTTAAGGATTGTATTAAGAATATTACTGAGTTGTGGGTGGGTAGCATTAGGTAATTTTGATAGAAGAACCGATTTAGTGGTTAAATATTAGTTGTGGTATTTCCCATTGTTGTGGCCAAACTATATCTATCCAACAGCGAGTTTTTTTTTTTCTTTTCTTTTTTTAATGTTGTCTAAAAGTGAGAGTATATTATTTGCAAGAAGAATCTGTTTTGTATAGGAATGCATTGTGGTAGAATGAGGATGGTGGGTTTGTTCTGATCAGTTGCTTGTTGGACTTAACTCAAAATATATCTAAACTGTACGTAATTGTTCAGAGTGAGTTTTAAGGCATTTTTCAGATTGATTTCCAGTTTACTGTGCTGTAATAAATACATTGTTATTCTTTTATATTTAGTAAAGGATGAAGCATCAAAAATAAAATTAAAAAAAAAACAGAAAAGTGAAATATTTCAGAAAGCGAGTCATTGCGAATTAATAGTGTTAATGAAATTGAAATAATAAAATAAATATGGAGTACATTGTATGAATGAAATAAATGTATACTAGCCTAAAACATAATGATGGTACAAAGTTTCGATTTACAAAATGAAAACTATAATTTCTTTAATTTTTTGTGTTTTTATTTTGTAATGTTTTTAGAATTCATCTCTTACTCATAATTTACTGCATAATTTATTTTCTTTTTTCATCGATTCAAAATTCTTATTATCCATATATGGGAAAGCTATTATGGGTGGTTGGTGGGTGAGTCGATAAATTGAGACACGATTCCACAACCGTTCTTTCTTATACCAGGCGTGGTATACATTAAAACGATTAAGTCTAAGTATTTGGCTTAGTTGTTTTACTTGTCGTTTGGTCATGTTTCTGTATTGCTAAGTCCAATTCAAAGTTACCTTATGTAACTTCAAAACTAGCTGTTAATCTAAATGAGCAAAATTGTTCCAATAAAGAAAATTGGCTGCGTTCTTTCCCAAATTTAAACATTAAACCTGAAATTTAAACATTTATGTAAGTTTGTCTAAATTGATGTGCATTACCTATTGATTTAAAATTCAGATCAAATATTATCCCAATAAATTTTTAATAACACATTTTTTTTATATAGTGCTTTAAAACCTTGGAAGATGTAAAAGAATATAAGGAAAGAAACGGTATCTCGTCCCTACTAACTTCACGTGTCTATTTTTTGGATCTCATCTGTACACCATTTGCATCTTCATTTGAAGTCTTATTGTTGAGCATTTTTGCTGCTGCAATTTAAGATTAAATTTCTTTCTCATAGGCAATCTTCTATGAATCATCCAATTAAAATTTTTACAACTGTTGCTTAAAACTGCCAAGAACAATAATACTTTCTCATTGTAGTTTCATAATCACACCATAATTCTCTGTTATAGTATAAAGAATGCGGAAAACATATGATCGGACCACAAACTATTTATTACCGTAAGTTCAACACAATATTTAATGACTCAGCCGAAACTTACTGTATATTTCTACCCAGATTTTTTTGTTGAATATTGCACTACAATAGAAAGATGCTATGCAATAATGATCTGTGGCTTAAAATATGACCGCAAATTAATTCACGAACACGGAATAGTGGTTTTATTGTCTTGTAATGTCAACACGTAATTTTTTTAGTGGAATTTTCTTCATAGTGTGTTTCATAACCTTACTTTGTGAATTTCGTAAGGAATCTGTCGCAAGTTAAAAAGACCATGCTTACTTCATGAATTTTTCCCTGGTCAGTCTTATAATTTCAGTGTCTGTATTTTGGTTTAGTTTGATTTATTTTTATTAATTTCCTTAAAATTAATTACATACTTTACACATTTATAAATTAAAATTAACATATTTAGTCATGTGAATCCATAAAAGGAAACTGAATTTGCTGTGGCATTTTCTCTTGCATTTCTCTCTTAAATTTAAAATCCCTTTTCTCTTTGTGGTAGTTTCCCACTCTTTTTAATTGCATTATTTCTAATTTTTCATTTTTATTTTCTTTTTAACGATATCTGGGACATAATTTTATTAAATTATGTGTATTGAATCCTCAAAAAGCTGATTTTTAAAATAATAGATTTAATAAAGTTGTATATGATAACTGGTACACACTAACCTTCCGCTTGTGTATTTTCAAAACCAATTGCTTTTAAAACACCTTAATTCAACAATTGTTTAAATGTAAAACGATGAAAGTGAGATAACAGATTAAAGAAAGCGGGGGATGAGGGGGGACCCAACTTCTTAAAAAAATAATTGTTTTTTTTTTGTATTTTATTATTTTTGTAACACAAATGTAAATTTTATAATATTTTTTCAGATATGGCATTTTGCGAACTAACATCAACATTGACTTTGATTGGGCATTTTAGTGAGATGACAAAGTTTTCTTTAATCTTTTTATTTCCATAAAAAAATTTAGAAAAAATCACGCAATATGCTATTTGAAATCGGGAAGATGTATAAAGTTTACTGTACTTTTTTTCATGGCCGCTACATGTTTTTGACATCTTTAACGATTTTATATCTACTTTAAAGATTCCGAACATTTCGGCTGTCACACTAAACACAGCATCTGGGATCCTAACTTTGAGTGCATCAATATCTTCAACTGACCTTACAAAACGTTCTGTCCTTTATGTAAACTCAGCATTGACAGTGGGCAATTTTAGTCGATTTGAATTCGTCGACCCAAAGAACACATCGAACTTTTACACTATTTTGATAAGAATCTAATGTAAAATCACAATTTCTTTATTAATTGCACTACCTGTTGATCTAAGAAAATTAAATACTCAGCTATTTCTTAGTAAAAATGTTACCATATTATACAATATTGATCTTTTGGTAAAAATTTTTTGTAACTGGAAAAGATTTTATAATTATCCTGTAATTTTATATGCATATTGTATTATCTTAAGAACTTTGTATTTCTCTGAACTAAATTTGATTTTTAACATTCTAAAAGAGCAATAAATATAAATTGCATACTCAGTTTCATTTTAATATTTAGTAGAAATCTTAAATATATATTTTATACAATTGTCCCAAAAACTAAAAAAAAATCCCGGAATATTTCAAAAAAAAAAAAAAAAAAAAAAATTGAAGGAGGGAGAAAAAAAAAAAAAAAAAGAAGAAGATAAAAGCTTTGAGAGAAAATTTAAAATATGCTTACTACTCTGATCTCATTAAATGCTCATTTTAGAATATTATCTTTTATTCTATTTTTTTATCATATAAGCATACGTTGGGAAGACAAAATGTTAAAAAGGATTTTTTTTTTTTTTTACAAATTTCAACATTCTCCCCACTTTAAGCATATGAGCAATTTAACTGTGAAAAAAAAATTACTTTAAAAATCCAAGTTAAATCAAAGATTAATTTTGGAGACACTGAACTTAACATTTTTTTTCTCGAAGTAAATAGAATTCGCATATTTCAGTTTATAGGGAGAGGGGATAAAAGGAAGGGAGGATGTCCTGTTTTGCAATCGAACATGAAAGTGAGAAATAGCCATGTCTTTCACCTTCAGGTCTATGTATAGAAAATTCAATGATTGAAACACGATCATCAGACATTGAGGAGCAGGAGTTGCCACATCTGCATTCATTTTGGGAAAATCTTGAAATATTTGTTTCATCTGTTCTTTTGCATATGAATACAAAACAAGAAAAAATTATAGATCCATTTTTACTTTCTCGTTTACGTAGTATAGAAAAAGTATAGTAATCGACAAATAATTCAAACTCCCGATTTTGACGAATCTCCACGTTTTAGACCTCTGAATTCGACAAGCACATTTTTAGAAAATGTCCGTCTGTCTCTACGAAGATAACTCAGAAATGTTTTGAGCTAGATGGTTGAAATTTAGTGTACGGTCTTTACATCAAATTTGCGAATTTCTATCAAATTTTGGGTAAAATCTATTCAGATTATGTCTGCCTTTCCGGCTGTTCCAATAAACATGATAATTATAAAACGAAGTGATCTAGATAGATAAATTCGTTACATAGATTTAACACCGACAGTGTAGAACTGGTAAAATTTTGAACCAAATCCAACTCTACTTTCAATCGACTCAGACTGTCTTTTGGTCTGTACTTTCAGAAACATGTAAACTTGATAATTCAAAAACGTATTGACTTAAATATACTAAACTTGATATGTGATTTTATGACTACAAGTGAAATTTCGTGTCAAAATTTTCATTTTAATCGAATGGGAAAAGCCTGTCTAAAACACAAATTTGATTTTCAGTTACTATTAATCGCATGCCAAGAATTAATCGCCAAATAACCCGCCAAAGGATCACACGATAGATTCAGTGAAAAGGCTAAATTCACGCCAAAAGTTAATGTTTCTTAATTATTTTTCGCCAGTGCAATGTAAGGCATTCTCTGACATGATAAATTCATTATAGATTATGCGAGAAAGTTTTGGGGAAACTGCTGCCGTTTGTATATAAAAAAAATGGCATTGGGCGTAAGAGGAATTATTTATGAAACCTTCTGTAAAATATAGTTCAATATTTTTGTGTTAATTTATTGAAACAAATTGGAAAAATTTCGTTTCCCGATGACAGAGTGACTGGAGAAGTCTGTGAACTCTGGCGATCAAGAGCATGAGGCCACAATGGCTTAGTTTCCGCAGTCCGAAGGGAATGCTTGAAATTCCGGTGACCGCAAGAAACCGTGATCCCGTACAGGATATCCTGCGGAGGGAGGAAGACCTGTTTTCCACTCCTCTCTCTTTTCACTTTTCTACGTGCCCAAGGTCAAGCAGAGGTCGCAGAACTTTCACCGCTCCCTCTTACCTGTTCTATCATCTAGAATTATCTGCCTCTTTCTAAATGAAGAGCTTTTTCATTTCGTAGATTATAGAATTTTTCCTGTCATATATACTGTCTTGTATCTCTCTTCTCTGCTTTCTGTCTACGAAAGACGCGTCAAGCTCAGGAGATAATCAGTGTCCCTGGCGTGAACTTGATGAATTTCTTTACAACCACAGGATTATAGAATTCTTCAAGCACCGAAGCTTTTACCGGATGGGGCCACCATGGCTGCGCCATTGCATTGCGATAATCATTGGCCACCCAAGTCAGTAGTAGTAGCTGGAATAAGAAGCTTTCTTCAAGCTATATTCTATTTTGGAAACATCTCCGTCAAATTTAAAACAGAACTTGAAGAAATACCTTAGGTAGTAGCAATGCCCTTCTTTTTTTAAAAAAGGACAGTGATTGACTGACCATATCTGAGTCAAGGAAATGTAACGAGATTTAAGTTTATGGAGCAACTACCTAACACAAGAGAGTAAGCGTGATCAAATCATGCTTAAAGAATCTGTTCAAACGAAGAATTTTCTTCTTTCTCCAAAGTCGCATAGATTAAAGTCTTAAGTGCACCAGGTAAAAATTGATGTCGAAATCAATCGATTAACTTTTAAACATCTGCACTGCAATTAATACAGAGTGGTTAAATAGATGTACAAATTACAATAAAAAATAAAGAATTTACAGACCAGTTTTTTTATCTGCATAAAAATCAAATCTAAACTAACTAAAGTGTATATATCTTTTGCAAAATTGGTTCCAGGAACGTGCAGGCCTGTACCGCGGCACACGACGGCAGCCGAGCATGTAGGAACGTCTATTCCCAATAATAAATTTGAATGAAATATATTATATAGCTTGTAATGCAATATGGTCACCTACTGGAACATAATAAAACGGAAGGCTAATTTAAAACACTGGACGAAGTGCGAAAAAGACATCCTCTTTTCCATTGTATTTCGATGAATGATAAGACAGCCGCATAATCATCAAGGGGAATCGTTTAAATATACATTATACCGCAAAAGTGCTTGTGCATTTTGACTCTACTGAGGCTCAAATTAATATATGATATATACAGAGGGAGGCGGTCATAATAATTTGCAAAAGGCACAGAATATTATGTGCTATACTTGCCTTTCGGTATGTATAGCATATGTGAATTTACATGTCTAAATTTTATATATTCGTTGAAATTCTTAAACTTAAATCGTGCTATAAGTCATTAATTATAAATAGAAAGAATTATTAAAAGCTATACAAAATTTTACTGTAAAAATGATATGTAAATTAGAATACATGTGGGCATTTATTTGTTGTTGGAAGAGGAGCATTATATGATTGTATTATCTGAACCTCCCCCCTTCCCACACATACATTTCTCTTTTCTTTAAATTTTTCATTATCCTGTATAACCAGACATATTAAGAATTTTGTTTATTTTAATCATGAATGATAGCGCAGATGCTTTTGGATTATTTTTGATATGAGCTGCCGGACGATGAATTGTCTAAGATAACGAATGGCGCGGAATCGAAAACGGCTTAAGTATTATAGTATACTGTCCAATATTAAAATTTTTCATTGAGCATGAATCAAAAGAAAGTCAAAGAAAAGTCAAGAAAGTCAAATCAAAAGAAATCCTTTGAAGAATTTCTATGGTGAAAAAACGATATTGACTATCTGTGCAGTTTCGAAAAATGATTAATATATTTTTAAGTGATAGTTGATGCCATTAATTTGCATTTTCGCAATAATTATGATTTTTATTTTATTGTTCATAAGAATGTGCACAGCAAAAGTGAAAATTTCATTTTGTTATCATTTGCAATATTTTAATCTGTTTTGAATTATTTTGCTTAAATACCCCATATTTATCCATTAAGTAGTGGATGAATTCAACATTTTTCGTAAAAAACTGAATTACTGTATCTTTAACATTAGTTTTTCGTTGCGCAACGTCCTTATAACATTATCCAATTTTCGACGTTTCATCGTTTTTTTTTTTATTCGTAGCCAAAGACATCTAAATTGACTCACTGAAAATAGTCAACGATTTTTAAAATGTCTGAACGCAGAAAACTGAATCATAAGGTGAATCGATTAAAATACGTTTTCATGATGTCCGCCGAAGAAAACAACTTTCATCTAAATCCTCCAAGCATCTAATTATTTTAATCAGTTGATGTACAATTAAAACATATAATTTTAAGATAATTATACGATTGAAACCTGCATATTCTGCTTTTGACCATGAAAATGAAAAAAAAAAAAAAAAAAAAAGTTTTTTGATTTGGAGGTTAAAAATAAAATTTTATTGAACATTGAAACGATTTTGGCGCTTTAAATTAAATTCTGTTCAAATTCATTAATTACTTTGATATGTGTTTGATTAATGTCAATATTAAATTTGGCATTAAACAATTTTAATTTCCTTATATTGTCATTTTACTTTGTCACTGACTAATGAATCCTGATAATTTTGTTTAAAAAATCTTGTGTATTTTTTCCAAATCCGCTATATCTGTTGTCGATACTATTAATTTTTAAATTAAAAAAGTGGAGTTATAGTAAAAAAAAAAAAAAAGAAGTTTAGTTAATTGCATTAATGTTCCATTTTGGAGCAACAAGAGAACTTTTTGTAGGTCAGAATGTTTCACCCATGGTCAGAGGACGAGAGCGAAATGTGAATCCACTTTTTCTCACTCAAAATTCCTTGCATTACGATTGAAGAAACGTTACATTTAAAGCACAAACCATGTCCATATATACAGTAGATTCTTCGACTGAATTTTGTTCCGAACCTGGAACCGTCTTTTTCTGACTTTTTTTTCTTCTCTATTATTGATAATTCTTGCGAAGAGGACTTAGTTTTCGGCAATTGCATTTTCACCAATCTATCTGACAAATCGGTATGGCAAATTAGTGAAAGATTCATTGGCACTTGTCTATTGTAATGGCAACCCAAAAGCGCCAAGAAAAAAATTTCGCCAATTTGGCGATTTCAATCGTCAAGCTATATAATGTGTTTATATAATTTGGTACTTGAGTATATTTTTATAATTCGGCGAAATTTTTTCTTGGCGCTTTTTGGTCGCCATTAAAACTGAATGGTACCGATTCATTATTAAATAAGACGTGAATCTTAAATTTCAAAACTAATTTCGCTTGTAATGCTGCACCGCTTACCTTCCTTCAATATGTTTTAAACATATAAAAAACTTTTGCAGAATGCTTTAAAATTTTGTATACTGGTACGCTTGAACTTGGCTTTTTTATTGTCTCACTTCAATGTGTTTTCAAGCTCTGTACAAATATTTATTGGTTCTAAAAAGTTTGCTTTTAAATGAAAATATTATGAATAAGAATTTTATATTATGTGTTATTTCAAGAGTTTAAAAAACACGGTGAATTTGTATCTTGATCTGATTTCTTTTGAGAGCAATCAACTTATTGCAAACGATGTTTTTGAAATAATGTTCAATATCTGTTGAGATGAGTTATTTTTTTTATGTATAGTTTGAATTCTTTATTATTATTATTATTATCTTGCAGAAGAAAACTTATTCTATAAAATAAATAATAAGCAATTTGAATTGTTGTCTTTCTCTACGAAAACAGAGAAACCGAATGATAAAATAAATAATATAAGAGATGTTATTTTAGGGAAATAAATTTTTCTAAAAACCCAAGTTTTTTTTTCTTTTCTATTTATGCTTTTTCTAACACTTTAAAACTTCCTGACTGTTGAATATTTGCTTACATTTCGTATTTACTCTTTTTCGAAGATTGTTTTGAAATTGCAACCGATGCTTTTAAAAACAAAGTTGTGATGATTTTGGTTTCATTTTGGATACAGTGAAAACATATACGCGGTGAATGGCCTTCTGGAACATTTTGAGCTTAGTTATCACCGTTTATTTTCTGCGTTTGGTTGCATTTCGTTAAAAATTAAAGTATTTTTAATCGTTTTATAACTTTTAATCGCTATTAATTTTTCTTGTCAATCATAAAAACAATTTAAGAAAATTAAATAATTTAAATTCCACAATGTTTGTTTGTATGTTATTTTATTATTATTATTATTGAATTTTGTTTATATATTATTTTATTATTATATATTTTTTTGATTGTCAAAAAATTCAACTTCTTGAATTTGATGAATTTTCGTCTTCGAAATTCATGAATCTGAGGATATTTTTGAACCCTTTAAAGGGCCATTTTTTTCTAGTCATATTATGTTAAATTATTTTTAGGCTTGAAATTAGAATAAGAAAAGGGATTCATTTAGCTTATTAGATAAATTTAATTTGATTGATTAATTAATAATTAAGTAACAAATCAAGACACATCATTTTGTCTGAGATAAAGAACTGAAACATCTAAGTTTCTGACTTACTAAAAAAAATTGTCAGAACTTATGCCAACCTACATAATTTCATACAAAGATTGATAAATTTGGTGGGAAGCATACTTCCCACGGCCCTAGAAAGGGTTAAATCATCGCAATCAATTTATATGTAACTCAAAAACGCAAGGTGTGAGATGAATAAAATTCGGTTTACGGTTTTATCATAGAAAATGTATATGTATTTGGAATTTTGGACAGGTTCGCAATATTTCACCGTCTATCGACCTATTTATTTGTATTTAGTATGTAAATATGTCAGTTCGGAAATACACCATGCAAAAATTACTGGAATTTGATATCTGTTTGTGTAAATGTGTTAATGTGTAATAAAATACTTGTACATGTGCATCAAATTTACTATCAAATCCGTCAAAAGGAAGACGAATGTACACATTTTTCTTTATAATATCTTAAGACAAACTAAACCTGCCGTATTTATTAGTATGTAAAAAAGAAAAGTAAAGAATACTTGGTTTCATTTTACTCAGATTGCAAAAGAATCAGTATATACAATCGTCCAGTGCCATTTGTAACGTTGGGCGGAGTTAAAAATATATCAGTTCTTTTGGCCTGCATCATTTTCGGATGCAACATCTTTAATCAATTGCTTCTGTTTTGGAGTTTGACAGCTAACACAAGTTTTTATTTTTCTTGTTGAAATTGACTGCTAAGTAAGTGTGCGAATAAACTTAAATATTAATAAATAGCAAAGGTCAATGATTTTAGGTCCTCAGTTTTATTATTTTTTATTTGTGCTGTTGCTTTGTATTTTTGCTTCATGGATCAAAGTGAAAGTTATTGCTAATATTTCCGTTCAGCATTTTTAAAAAATTATTTTTACTGATTTAAAAATTTAGATTTTTTTCCTTTCTGTTTGTGTATCATTATTTGTTTCAATCCAATTTCAGTGATTAGTATTTGATTAGAGTGTTCGTTAACATTATGGACAGTGAAGATGCCATTGCTCGCAAACAAAACTTATAATCATCTAAAATATACGAACAAATAACAATTTTTTAAAAAATTCGTAAGGTCTCTGCTAATGTACATGGTATTTTCTTCTAAATCTTTCATATCAAATTTGTGATATTTTTTAAGAGGATAATAGCCCATTTATACGTACAGATCTTTTAGTTTACTCAGATTATTCTATAAACTCTTAATTCTTTCTTTCATTTTCAACACGTTTCCACACTGAAAAGCAGATATGACTAATTAAGCTTTACGCTTATAACTGCACGATAAAAAAATTAAAGAAATAAATGAAATAATAATTCCATAATAATTCTTCGTTTCCAATAAATACAGTGAGAAGCTGAGTGTGAAATTTACATTTATGATATGCAAAATATACTAATAGGGTGGATATATTTCCATAAAATTAAATGCATTCGATGTTATTATTACTATTTTTTATTTAGTGTCAGTGATATTTTTGCTGTGATTTGTTAAAAACTTTCCTTTTATTTAATGAAAGTTTTGAAAGAGGGAGGGGGGGAAAAAAAGTAATAAAACTTTGGCACTCTCACTTGTTATTTGAGGAGTTTTCCAGTAGGGTACCCTAGGTGGAAGGATAGATAGACAATCGTTTTTCACATTTTTTATCACTGTTTTAAAATTATTTATGTTTTTATTTTTATTGAAACGCTTATTTTTTCTAAATATTTTCGATATAATGTGGTTGTTTATATCAGTAAGATTTAGTTTATTTTTACAATCTCCCATATAAATCACTAAAAGATACAAACTGTTGCTACCTTAGCGACTGACAGATCAGCTTGGCGATCTTGGTGTAATCTAAAACTCGCCAAGTAAGCCCGGGATTGCAATCATTTTGGTTAAATCTAGAAATCGCCAAGTAAATGCAGAGCTTGTAAAAGTAAATAAGTGTTTAACGTCGTGATTTTTCTTTGCCTACATTTATCGACATTAGTCTCCTTCATGAAACTGCCAATTCAGGTGCTATATTCAGAATTCATATTAAAATCACATTGCATTGCTTAGTGACTGAGAAGAGGTGGGTGGGGGGGGGGAGTATTTGTAACATACACAAATAGCTGCATGTCTTATTTTCACTTGATCCCCTGCGCAATTCTATCCATTCCACCTGTTTAAATCTACTTATCTCCTTCTTCAGCGCATGATGATAATCCTATCATCATTTAATACGTATAAATAGTCGCTGTAGATGTTCTTCATCCATCTTCCAGAACATTTTTCATGGTCGGAATCATCATCAATTTATGTCACTAGATGTACTATCATTTAAAACTTTTTCTTTTGAGCGAGATAAATAATATTTTATGGAACTCATTAATTGGAAATTTTATTAACATTGAAACTCGATGTTCATTATACAAATGTAATTTCAGTATAAAATGATATTATTCAATTATCGTTTGTTATTGAGGATTGTTTAAACGGTATTTATTGTTCAAATTTTATAAAACTATCAACAATTCGAATTTACCATTATAAAGTCTCAATTGTCTGTAAATTAAGCTTTTGGTAACATAATCCATACCGGTAATCTAACAGTAATATATGCTTTTTTTTTAAATAATAAATTCAATGATTTTTTTTTTCGCCATTGGCGCCGATTTCCATAATGCGGTTGCTTGCACGATGTAGCTATCCTGAGGCATATTTTTATAAACTCTAGAAGTAATTAGAAAGCGAAAAGATAAATAAACAAACATTCATTTCGCGTTGTTATTGAGAAAGAAGGGATGGTGGAGTGAATATTCTTTAAAGAATCATTGTGAAAATGCAAAATATACAGCTGTTGCGTTTCGCTTTTGTTGCTTTTTTTTGGGGGGGGGGGGGTAGGAAAGAGGGCTATTTTAAAAGAATTATTGAAAAAATGCAGAAGAAACAGCTTAAGTCATTCACAATCTCCTTTTCCTTCTTTATCGGTTGTTGGGTTTTGAGTTTATTAAAATATTAATACCTGGTAAAATTTGCAGGCTACTTTTATAATTTCAAATAAAATATTTTGAAAAAAAAAAACTTAACGACTTAATATTTAGTCTCTATTAACCGAATTTTCAATTATCTCAGGTAATTACGGTCCGAATAATCGAGGCTCTATTATACTTGCATGTAGAATTATGAAACTTTTATAAATGTCCAAATAATATTTGTAGAATAGTTAAGTAATATTATTCCGTTCTGTTTCCGTTTGTAAAATTAATGTATAAACACTTTTATGCAATGCAACATACACGAATCTTTTAATTTTTATTTATTAATTTGTTGAATGTTTTTATTTTTACGTGATTGGTGAAAGTCTCATGAATCTATCGGCTCCAAAATTCATGAAAAAAAGATCAAAGACTAATTCAAGAAAAGGTTTGTTGTATTTGTTTTTAAATACAATCTGATGGCATATTTAAATAGTATTAAAATATGTAATGTAAAAACTTGTGATGCATATTTTTTATGTAATTTTTTAGATGCAAATATATGCTTTTCATTTAAAAATGCATAATGGTTGTAATTAAAAAAAAAATCCATGGAATTAACTTCATAAGTAATATTCGATTGTAATGTGTGGCTTTAAGCACTTGCTGGTTACCCAATCCCAGAATTCTCTTCTTTCGTTGTCTTTGCTCATCAGTCTTTTGCTGACACTTTTCTTCTCAGGAAATTTGAAAAGAATACGCTTTCCGTTTTAACAAATGCTTAAAATATATATATGTATGCATTCCCTTTCACTTAATGAAGATCATTGAAAGAGAAGAGATATTAAAAAAAAGGTATAACTAACCTTTTAGTTAAAAAAATAATATCATTATTGTTAAAAAATTATTATTATTAGTTAAAAATAATACCGTTATTGGAGTTCAGTGAAAGAGAAGAGATATTAAAAAAAGGTATAATTAAACATTTATTAAAAAAATAATATCGTTTTACTCCACAATCAGTATTATTTATTTTGGTTGTTGTTACTATGCATTGATTTGTGAATCTGACTTGACTAACACAGCTAGTTATGTTAGTGCGCCAAAGACTATATAAAAGGAATTGTGGCATTTTAGTTCGATCTAAGCGAGATCGGAGCATTTAAGAAAATTATGCCCGATATAGAATTCCTGGTGCAGCTCATGGTTAAAATCGCATCGGTTTATTTTTTCTTTTGAATAAGTTTAGTTAAAAACGCAACCATATAATATAGTCCAAAACTTTTTCTCTCCGGTTCTTATTTCTCAATAATTCCATGTCTTAATCTACTAGACCACTGGCAGCTAAAATAAATAATCTATATTTCTAGGTCTAGAATTATTTCTAGAAAGCCAGAATGGTGAATAAAATTTTGAAATCGTACTTGTAGTCGCGCAATACTGTCTGCTATCTTATGACATATTAATCCCTATATATAATTAACGTTTTTGCATGTTTCTTGTCTCATTTTGATAGTCTGTGACTTGATTTGTACGAGGTCATACTTGGGAACCAATGATCAGTCGTAATTCATCCAATGTTGTTCGTGGAGCGTATAAAATGCCGTCGAGGTCCGAGTTTTTGTCGATATTTCTTAGGGAAGGTACCCACAATTCCATCTTCCTTTTCACAGGGCATAGGAATGAAGTTTTAAAGCGCAGATCCGAAAAATCTGTTGAGAAAATTGCAGTTGTTAAAATTGCGATTTATTAACCCACTGGCTTTACAAGTCTAGATTCTTGAATGTGTGGAACGAGAGTAGAATTCACGACTTATAATTAAGAAATTTTAAATCTTGTCTTAAAGGACATACATTTTTGCTTCTTTGGCGTATATCTTAATCATTCGGCATCTAGTTTCATTTAATTTAATTGGATGTTTCGTCTCATTTAAGACATTAGCTTGTTATTTCGATTCGTATAAATTACAGGACATCTGAGATATTTAAACATGATGAAGAGATTATTGCCTTTTAAATTCTTTATATTATAATTTAATTACAGATTTTTAAAGTCGAAATTCCAGCAATTTGATGTACAAATCAGATATATTATATTCGAAGGCGTTAAGGTTTTTAAGTACATTTAATTTTGGACTAAAAATCGTTTAAATAATGATGTTCCTTTGTACAGAAAAATCTGAAAGGTTCAATATTTATATTTATTTTTTGCTTCTTCTTGCACTTATAATGGATACATCATTGTGAACTAAATTTTTTCTTTAATCTTACTAAAAGAGAGGTTATTGAGACAAATGAATATATATATGATATAAAGCTATAAATTGGGTACATTTTGAAATCATAATTGCTATTGTATTATTAATTAAAATTTTCACATTCTAAATTCTAGATTTCATCTGACTGCATTAGATTGTTTTTATCAATTAATTAAATGATTCTGCCATTATTTTCCGAAACTGAATTAATGAAATACTATTGCTGATTTAACTGAATGCTTTTGAATTTCTAATTTTCGTTGAACATATTTTCTTCAATATTTTAATATAAATAAAAGCATTATTTATTTATGTTTCAAATTTACTGTACCAATTTTATTTCGAAATGGGTTAATCTACAATTAGTTGCTTTTAGGGAATTTTCTTGCAATTGGTTGATATTAAACAAAGATGCAAAGTAAATAAGATTCTAAAAAAATGAAAAATAAATAGATATTCAGTGTAAGTTATGGGCAAGGAAATATTGAGGCTTTCGTTAAGGCAAAAATCATCTTTTGAAATACTTTAATTTGAATTTCTGATCGAATTTTTTCATACCTTAACATATACCTTAATAAAAGATTTACGATTTTTTTGTTAAATTGGTATTAAAATTTCATGCAATAGTTAGCAAACAAGTTTGTATCAATTCTGTTCTTACTTCTGTACATTTTATTATATTTCATTGAATAATTGGTGGGATTTCCTACTTATCCACTTTGTATTTTTATTGAATCAGAATGACCACTTGGAAAGGGGAGGGGCAAGGTAACTTGCCAAGACTTTCAATGTTTTGTCAAGATGAAAGTCAACTTTGAAATGCTTAGTTAGAATTTCTTAGTCACATAGATTAACTCATATATTAAGAAAAGAGTTTGTTTTACTGCAGAAAGATGGTTACAAAGTTTGAAATAACATTGTAGCAAAATAATTTACATCAGTGCTATCTTTCCTTTTTTAGTAAAATTTAATTGAATATTTGACGAGATTTCCTAATAGTGTACTTTGTTTTTAAAATGATCATTCTGCTAAAAATGTGGTATTATGCAACAATCTTTCAGTACAAAATTAAAGCCAGGAAAAATTTTAGTCTTTCGTCAAGACCCAAGTCAACTTCCGAAACGCCTTAATTTGAATTTTTGGGTTTCATAAGTTTATTAGCTTCTTTGTTTCTTTAAGTGTGTTTGTTATTTATTACAAAAAGTTGATAATAAAGTTTTCAAGCAGCATTGTAGCATGTTATAGTCTGTGTATTTTCTATAGGCGGTTCAAGGTCACAGTTTCTATCTCGTTATTGGTTGTCTGGTACCAGTAACGCGGTAGAAAATGTGACCTTGAACAGCCTACAGAAAATACACAGACTATAGTTTGCATCAATGTTATTACTTCTTCATGTTTGATAAGATTTCTTTGAATGTCCTTAAGAGATTTCCTACTAGTCTACTTTGTTTCCTACTGAACTCAAATGATCACTCGTGCAAAGTCCGTCTCTTTTTCATTTCCGCATCTCCTCCTAGTGTCTTTTGTCTCAACCGATCCACTTTTCCTGTCTCCAAAGACAGGAAATAACAGGAGACGTCACTTCCGGCGTGTGCATGGCGTCCAAACATGAGGTGGGAGGGAAATATTCTCCTACTATTTTTTTTTCTTTTGCTCTCTCTGTAAGTTGTAACTTCTTTCTATGTTGTTAAAAAAAACATGCGCGTACCTCGTTTTAAAAAGCCAATTTATCACGAGCATTTTGTCTTGGGGTGGAAGTAGGAGAAGGGGTGGGGGAGAGTGATGTTGTCAGCCCTTCCCAAAACAGTTGGCGCTTTGTCAGTCATTCAAATCTCATCTGGGGGGTGCGTTCGGTAAAAATCGATCGATCACGTACTATGGCATGAAGCGCCAAACGAAAATTAGGTGAAGGGGGTGCAGTAAAGGAGGTGTTGCAGATTAAAGGTGTGTACATACAGATATATAACGAGGGAGAGGCTTGGGCTCGGAATCGTTTGGTATCTTTGGTGTTGAGCTTCCTCTCCCCCCCCCCTTTCCTATTTTTTTTTTCATGAATAAAGTTTGAATTAAATTTAAGTTGGGAACTCTTAAATTGAAATTAGATTTAAATTCAAATTTGATATTTTTTTTTATCCCTCCCCCGTTTTGCAAGTTTTCTTTTTACGATAATTCGAATTTGAGTAACTAAAGAATGGTACAACGGAGAATAAATATATGAATTCGAAATATTTTAAATTAGAATTTAAATAGGTCCATAAATATTTTGATTGTTCATTTTTTAAATGTTGTATATTTTTGTTAAAATTTTGAAAGTAATATGAAAGGAAATGGGAAATAGCAGCTTAGAAAATTAAAGAATAAAGGCGTGGAAATTTAAAAATCAGTTATTATTTCTTAAATAATAATTCAACTGCTTAAAATATTAACTTTTGTTTTCACTGCTGTTTAATTAAATGATAACTCTCGGATATGTTATATCGATTCAGTTAGTCTGTAGAACATTCGAAATGCTAATGGATTTCTGGTATTTTTAATTATAATGTCTGTGAATATGTACTTTAAAAGTGAGGAAGGGAGGGAGGGTGAAGTGGCTTAAAATATAAATGAAAGGCTTTAAAAAAGAATTTATACATTTTTAAAAGAAAAGCGTTATCATAGTTATTCTGAATTAAAAAATAATCTTACATATTAATCTTTATCCTTAACCGATAGTACTTTTCTTGACTAGTTATATACTGTCATAAAAGTCGCATTTCGTACTTCATAATCGAGTTGAATAAATGAGTAAGCATTTTGATTTCCCTTCCCATCGATTAATTCGGTTTAAATCGAATTTTGATGACAACACCATACACCGAATTTCTTTATTTTAACTGTTTTTTTTTTTTTTTAGTTATCGCATTTAGAATTATAGAAACAGCTAAACAGTTAATCTATTGACCGATTACTTCAAAATTTGATATAATCACGAACTTAATTCAAAATTATCGCATTTACAAACTCGCTAACAAATGAATAGTCAACCTGTTGATGAATTTAATTCAAAATTTGATCTAGTGTTTAAACTATACATTAAATTTCATCCATATAGTTTATTGCGTATTTTAGATATTACGCATTTTTTCTTATCTGCTGCATAAACATAAATGAGCAAATAGATTTTCTTTGATAATTTTACCCAAAATTTGATAAAAATGTTCAATTATAGTGTTAAGACCATAATGAAATTTTGTTTTTTACTTTGTTCTGAAAGAGTTTGTCAACAGATATGATTCTCATAATACCTTAAAAGAAAACAGTTCTTAAATGCGCAATTTTATTTGTGCAGCAAGTTTTTTAAATTTTATTTTAATAGTTTTCTACATTTTCAATAATTTATTATAATAAAATTATTATATTTTAAAATAATTTTATTTTCCAAATTCACTACAAAGTGGCGCTAAAGGTGTGAAATAAAAATTAAACTATTTAATTGATTGACTAGCATGTCTTGAAAATGATAAAGAATTGTATAGTTATTATTTTCTTAATGACTGTTTAATTCATTTTTCACAAGATGATTTTACCAAAATTTAGGATTTGACTAAATAGCAATTAAAGTTATAAACTAGCATTAAAATATTCATTAAATGCAGATATAAAAGTGAATGTAAATTCTATGAAATATGAAAGCAGAAACGAAATTGAAAGGTTTAATAAAGAAAACTGTTCAGAAATGAAATATTTCGCCAAAATTTTCGCCAAGAGTTAACTTTCAACATAGTCGTTATTCTTAAAAGAAAGTAAGAATAGTTTCCAAACAAGTATGCGTTGACCTTTGGTGCCTTTTAATTAATTCTAATTCTAGTTCTTTTTCATGAAGGAAATTGAAATTGACGAGGAAAATCGAGGTTCAGAATCCGAAACTTTAAAGCAGAAAACCGGAAAAACGACTTATTTCTTCTTATTACTCGCCGTTAAAGCTCGTCGAGCAATCGGCTAATAAATCGCTCCGCATAGCGTGTGAAAAGAAAACAATGCCAACCATCCTCCGAAAAAATGCAGTAAAAGTATTGGAAATTATTTCGGAAAAAGAACCAAAACTACTTTTTTTACCCGAACAATCGAAGAAGGTTGCAGAACTCGTTCTATTCCGAGAAATGAAGAAATTCCGCCTCGGAAAGATTATATTAAGAAACTATTCTACGGGCGGTCCATGAATATAAAAAGCGCGGCGCTTTTGTCATCGAGAATTTATGTCAGACGCTCAGTTTGCCTGGAAAAATGAGTTGTCCTTGCTCATTAGAAAAAAAATCGTCATCGGTGTCTCTCAGCTCAGAACAATAAGAAGCATTTATTTCGAATGTCAATGATTCATTTTTTTTTTTTTACATTTTACGATTTTTTTTGTGTATGTTGTTAAAAGTGCCTGAGAGTCATAAAAAAAAAGATGGAACAAAAGTGTAGTGGTTGTTAAGAATATTGATTAGTGTGAACGAATAACGTCATTAATTAGTCCACAACTTAGTGTCAGGTGCCATTAGTATCAGGTAATATTTATTAATTTATAGTGTTTGCAGAAAGTAAATCAGTGCGTTAGTTGTTAGCGTAAGGTAATATTTATTTATTTATAGTGTTTACAAAAAATAAATCAGTGCAGCAGTTAAATCTTGAGGTCAGTCTATCCTGAAATGTGAAACTTCTCAAAATGGCCTTGTGTTTGGATTTCCGACACTTAAACTGTAATATTTTTTTTCAAAATTTTTAGTTTCTAATTGTCTTTCTAATCCGAACACCGCTCAGATTATAGAGTATACTATAGAGAATCACATAGACAGCACTGATCTATACAATTATATATTTTTTTCGTGTGAGAAAATGAGTCAACAATATGCTGAAAACTGTATTCTGTTAAGTTGTTGAGTAAGAACACATTAAACAGACAAATCATGCATTGAAAGGGCGATAGTTCCAAATTTTTGCAGGAAAGAATGACTGTCTCATCGCCAAATACTATGTTCTAACAAGCGCGTTGGTCTACTGGGAGTGTCGGAGTAACGAGTATTCGGATTAGAGAATTTGCTATATTACAGAATCTTGGTTACTGAAACTCATTGTGAACATAATCACTTCAAATAATTGAAAATTAGGTTAATAGAGACTATAGCTGTTAATAAAATGAATATAATAGAAGATTTTCATTCGTGTACGCGAATTTACTCGGAATCGAGTTTCGAGTAGTTGTTTACTAGATAAATTTTAAAACATGACTTATTTTTTAACAAAATTTTTCAAAACTTTTTATTTGGAATTATTTATAATTCCAAATAAAAAGTGGATTTATTTTTATTCTTTATTTATACTAGTGGTTTTATTTTTAAATAAATCCACTAGTACAATTAAGCCTTAATATTCTAACATACTGTAGTCTATTGATTTTCACTGTTGTTTTTTAATTTTTTCAGTTGTTTTTAAAAATATCGACCATCCCATTAAAGTAAAAATTTACCGTACCTTTTTTTCATTGAAATACATAAACTTTCATGGCATCTTTACTGAAGTTTTTAAGAATTGAATTGTATTTTTTTTTTCTCTGACTCACTTCTCGGTTTATATAAGATCATTTCTCGAAAATGATTTTTTACAAGTCTTCACATTTTTGGCTTTATAAAAAGAAAGTGTAAAACTGTTCGATTGGGTATCGGCTCGGTTAACAGAGACTTCAGTAGATAGAGACTGGATAATGGTAATTGTATATAAAATGTATTTAATAAATCAGCTTTTCGCGCTTAATTTTAATAAAATTAGTTTATATATATAAATGGGAGCACTAAAAATAACTCTTCCAGGAAATGGGCATGAATAAGAAGAAACTTTGAAGCTAGCTTATAAAGCTCTTACCTAAAGAAGGGGGAGGAAATCTTTTTTATTTAAAGAGACATCTGTTAAACCAAATGCTCAAGATTAAAAAATATGTAAATAAATAAAGATACACTAGGTACCCTTTAACGTTTTCATGCAAAATATCGAAAGACACTTTCCTTTGTCAGCCTTTTAAAATTGTGCTTTGAAATATTTATACTTATAGAAAATTTATGCTAGGATGTAGGTAATTGAATAAAATCTGCAAAAACACACCTTTCAAAGTTTTAAGTCGGCTATTAGGTGCTGAATTCTGTCTAAAATTACTTTACGTTTTGTATCTAAACCCAAATCTTAACGGTAAGGAAATAATTATTATGTGTTTTCGTATGCAGGCTGTTTGTTTAATGGGGGTGGGGAGGGAAACACGTTAAAATATTTCTTTAGAGATTTTTTTTTCCTCGTTTTGGAGAAGTAATTTATTTTTTGAAATTTCTTTACAGCAGAATTTCTTAAAACTATAGTTTCAGTAATAGGGGCGCTATAAGAATACACGAATCATTTAATTATTTGGTATTTGGAAGAAATAAATATGAGTTTTTATTTTCTTAGAATTAAAAAAAAAATCGTTTTACAAAAGAAATGCATCTTAAAAACTTTCTAAAGTCACGAAAGTTATATTGAGAAATTCGAATTTTGGTTGTCTAAGCATGGGGATTTACTTTAGAATACTTTACTTTTTTACTTTACTCCTTTACTTACTTTAATACTTTTTTACTTTACTCCTATATGGTATTTTTTAAATATATATTTTTCGTATAGTAGTAGCATTTAAAATGCTTTAAATTGCAAAATCAAAAATTATTTCATTGGAATTCTTCCTAAGAAGTTAAGACTGAAGTTGAAAAAAAAAAAAAAAAAAAATGACTATCGTTTAAGTTGAGCTTGAATATTCAGACATAAATCAAGGAATTCATGAAATGTATACGGACTCAAAATGACTAAATCCGGGCGTTAATTCGGTTAACAAACACCTCGATTGATAGAGGGCCAAATAATTGAGGTTTTTATTGTCTTAGAAAAAAAATCTAAGGGAAAGCACTCTTATTCTTAAATTTAATGGATCGATGTAGGTTTCAAATATGTAATAGCTATAAACGTACTCCCCAATTCTTTAACCAAGCTAGAAGTTAGTATTTCAAAATTTGTCATTAAAATTCCCATTTTCAATAATTTATCTAATAGATTTGTGATTCTAGTGAATTAAATTGATTTTTATTGCTTAAATTTTCATCCAAAATGATTCATTCAAAGCAAAGTTGTATACATTTTTTTTATTGTATGAATTTATAATATACCTTTAGAAGTTATTCAGATGTAATTCACTCATGTACTTATTATTTCAACCCATTATAAACATGCGAAATTTTCCGTGGTACGGTTTGCATATTATTATCGCAGTAAAAGTGTTTACTTTCGAAAATAATGTGAAATTAAATTCATTATTTTTTTGTTATCATCAGTACTTGTAATTAGATACCATCAAAAACATCTATGTTTACGCATTCTTCCTACAAATAACTGGAAATTAAAATTAAAGTTCGGGCGTTTTTCATTCATTGTATTAAAAAGAGTTCATTCAACTTTGTGGTTGGGTTTCATGAAAACAACTTGAGTAATATCCGTACTTGTTGTTGCGATGATTTCTTTTCTTTAAATGCCCCAAACGAATTGCGGGAACTGAGGCTAAAAATTCAACTGAAATCAACAATCCTTTATATAATTTTTTTCTTTTTTCTGTCTGAAAAAATGAAGGATGTTGATCTTTTTATCTTCTACAACTTTTCGACGAGAGATTTAAAGCGATAGGAAGTGTTTTGTATGATGGGGTTTATTGTGCATTTTAATATCATAACTCCTCGTTGCTAAACACTACTGTCTTCTGAATTTTTTAATCCCTAACTAAAGCTTTCAAATCTTTTTGTTTATGATTAAATACAGTTCTGTCTTTTATAAATGGTTATCATGAAAAGGTATGTTATTTTAGAGCTTATTTTCAAATATAATATGCGTGTGGGAAAATAACAACAATAATTTTAATATTGTTCATTTTGTGTTATTTTAATATCATCCATAATAAGACGTGCAAAAGGGTATATCGTATGTTTAAGTTTGCTTCTTACCTTAACAAGTAGTATTTCTTCAACCTTTTCATTTACTAAATTATGTTAGTTTTTAATCTCATAAACATTTGTTGCTCGTTAAGTTGAATAGGAACTGCATTTCTTTTACCATTTCAAATGTATATGGATTCTAATTGCTGTTATTATTTATTAACAAAAAATTGTTTATCAAACTGTTTATTTATGTTGTTATTACTTATTTATTCGAGTTTTATCGCATATGAGTTTATTTAACAGGAGTCATTCTCTTAAACTGTCTTATTTCAGCTCATTACTTTTGTCATATTTTTGATATTCTCATTAAAATAGTTGAAACTTCGGTTCCATATTTTTGTATTTATAAATAAAGAATTTGGAAAACAAAATAATTTCTGGTAATTGTTTATTATATAAATAATAAGGTGTAATTTGATAAATAACAGAAAATGGATTTAATACATTTATATTCGTTTCATGTGTATGTAAAATTGCTCTTTATTAAATGGCCCTAAAACTCTCTTATTTCAGCTCATTACTTTTGTCAGATTTTTGATATTCTCATTAAAATAGTTGAAACTTCGGTTCCATATTTTTGTATTTATAAATAAAGAATTTGGAAAACAAAATAATTTCTGGTAATTGTTTATTATATAAATAATAAGGTGTAATTTGATAAATAACAGAAAATGGATTTAATACATTTATATTCGTTTCATGTGTATGTAAAATTGCTCTTTATTAAATGGCCCTAAAACTCTCTTATTTCAGCTCATTACTTTTGTCAGATTTTTGATATTCTCATTAAAATAGTTGAAACTTCGGTTCCATATTTTTGTATTTATAAATAAAGAATTTGGAAAACAAAATAATTTCTGGTAATTGTTTATTATATAAATAATAAGGTGTAATTTGATAAATAACAGAAAATGGATTTAATACATTTATATTCGTTTCATGTGTATGTAAAATTGCTCTTTATTAAATGGCTCTAAAACTCTCTTATTTCAGCTCATTACTTTTGTCAGATTTTTGATATTCTCATTAAAATAGTTGAAACTTCGGTTCCATATTTTTGTATTTATAAATAAAGAATTTGGAAAACAAAATAATTTCTGGTAATTGTTTATTATATAAATAATAAGGTGTAATTTGATAAATAACAGAAAATGGATTTAATACATTTATATTCGTTTCATGTGTATGTAAAATTGCTCTTTATTAAATGGCTCTAAAACTCTCTTATTTCAGCTCATTACTTTTGTCAGATTTTTGATATTCTCATTAAAATAGTTGAAACTTCGGTTCCATATTTTTGTATTTATAAATAAAGAATTTGGAAAACAAAATAATTTCTGGTAATTGTTTATTATATAAATAATAAGGTGTAATTTGATAAATAACAGAAAATGGATTTAATACATTTATATTCGTTTCATGTGTATGTAAAATTGCTCTTTATTAAATGGCTCTAAAACTCTCTTATTTCAGCTCATTACTTTTGTCAGATTTTTGATATTCTCATTAAAATAGTTGAAACTTCGGTTCCATATTTTTGTATTTATAAAGAATTTGAAAAACAAAATAATTTCTGGTAATTGTTTATCATATAAATAATAAGGTTTAATTTGATAAATAATAGAAAATGGATTTAATATATTTATATTCGTTTCGTGTGTATGTAAAATTGCTTTTTATTAAATGGCTCTAAAAAAAATTCGTATGGGAACGGGAAATACATGTGTATTTCTTCGTAAATAATGAAATTTTGAGAGAATATTCAATGCGATTTTTTTCCCCCAGATCGATTAATCTAAATATTTTAGAAAACGTCTTTTGAAGATGCATGTCGTTCAACAGATCTCAACTTCGTATTCTCATTGTCTCATTTCACAATTTCAGTATTTTATTCTTTTATATATTAAGATTTTTATTTCGTTAATCTCTAGAAATAAATCTATTATTCCTTGAAAGTTTATATGCTTTAGATGTCTAATTTATTGAGAGATTTTTTTTTCTTTCAAATTTTGTTTTCGAAAAATTTGTAAGCGCAAGAAAGGTTTCCCGCCAATTAATTAGGTAGTTAACTTCTTAATTAAAAAAACTATATTACTTGTATTGTTTTATCGTAAACATTACCATTCATATTAATTGAAAATATTATTAACAACATAAATCATTTTACTTACTTGCCATCCAACATAGAATTCTTATTTAAGTTTTGCATCATTCTTTAAGGATGATTGATAATTTATAGAAAAAAATTAGTTTTCTGCTGCTTTTAGAAATCGTTTGGCTTAACTGATATTCTCATTTTAATTTAAAAAATAGCAAACGATAAGAGAATTTTTATTTATCACAATGCTTTATGTGTAAGTATTTTTACACTAAAACTATTAGACTTGAAAATATTTTCATCCTGGGTTTTATCTGGTGTACAATCTAGCATCTGATAGCACGAATTTATGGATATAACTTAATATTTTCCCTTACTAGCAAATAAAATGTTTATTTTCTCGACGATCTTGTAAATGTTTTTATCCAAAATATTGCCTGGTATACAAGCCAGCATTTGATATTACGGATTCATGGATATAACCTAATATTTTCCTTTACTAGCAAATAAATTGTTTTATTTTCTTGTCGATCTTCCTTGTGGTATTCAAAAATTTGTTTCTCTCTTGAATCAGTAGAATAATAAAAAAGGCTGAGGTAAATGTGCGGTCCGATGACCCAATGTCTCGGTATATTGTTGATATAAAGAATGAATTTGGTTAAATTTTTGTTATATTCCGTGGCTTTCTTAAAGGATTTATTTGTCACTTTATGTTCCACTGTTTATAAAAATATAAGAAAGGGGAAAAAAAAAAAAAGAACTTCAAAATTTTTATTGTAAATGAAAATTTTTATTTGACTTTTTCTTATTGGTTTATAAAAATGACTCAAAAATCGAAAAATTTATAATCCTATTTATTTTTTTTCTGCCCAATTTTTCTTCGTTATTTCATTTTTAATTAAAACTATTAATTTCATTTTACTTGATAAATAGTAGTTCTAATTGGCTCTTTGTCTAATGTAGTTGATCCAATCCGCATGTCCCTTTCAAATTAACTAAAGATACGACGAAATTCAACAAAAATTATCTTTAAATTGTTCACCATGTATATTTTATATGTATAAGGAGACATTGATAGAAATAATAATCATCGTTGATTCCATTAATATTTATAAAAAAGGCTATCAACTCCATTTTACACTTTCTTTCTTTCTTTTTTTTTTTTTTTGGCGGGTGGGGGGCTTTGTGTTTAAGGTATGAATTGCCAGTAGTATTCTGTAAATTCTGGATTATCCGCGGTTGCTATTCCCAGAATTTTGTAAAAGAACTCAATTTCAAATGAAAAAATGCTTAGTAAAACAATGCTTAAATAATAACTATATTTGTAGATCCCAGCTGCAGATGAAAAGACAGATGCAGACATTTCCAGTTATTTTTGCCTATTCATGAAATTCGCTTATATGCGCCTTCACTTTCCGCGGACAATCGTGAATTTACTATATCAAATTTATTAGCTGATATATACTATATATACTTTACGTATTTTGCATCTTTTCGAATATTTCGAAATAACTAATTTTTTGATTTAAATAAAAATCGAATATGCAGTTTTGGACAAGAAAATGCGATAAGAACAGCTGAAGTTGAATGGCAGATGCATTTTTCATTGAAAATCAGTATAAATTTCTTAGCACAACTTATGGGCTTAGTTTAAAATTTCTGACTTATTTTATTTATTTTGCTACTTAATGTCATCTACGTTTATGAGTCTTCTTTCTTTTTTTTTTTAAGAAAAAACTTAGTTGATTTAATTTTTTTACATTCTAAGTTTGATAATATATCATCTGAATCTTAACATTGTTAAGAAACAAGCCGCGTGGGACTTCGTCGTTAACACCTTAGCCTTACATTGTTATTATGATATATATTTTATGTAATTACTGCTATGTTGTATTTGAGACGCCTGCTTTGCGGTGGGTTAATGTTTATTGTGTTGATGTTGTGCGAGTTAACTGGGAGCAATTATATCGTTCGCTGACAAAGCTAGCGCCGCCTCCCCACTTTAAAGCCATCTTCGGAGGCATTAGAAACGCTTGACTGACCATCTGAGCCCTTCCGGCCCGTTACTGCAGTATAGGTGAGTAGGTTGCATCGCTCACTCTCTTCTCTTACGGGTCACTAGGTCTTTAAATCATTTCATAAGCTGCGCTAAGACACTGACTTTCTATTCTTAGAATTTGCATCGATTCCCACCCCCCTCCCCCTCTTTCCTTTCTTTTTTTCTTTTTGACGAATTAGAAGGAGGGGGGGGGGGATGAAGGAGAAAAAATATTATGAGCCTATGACATTTGTGAAGCATGTAAAATGGTTTCAATTTGTTTAGTCTATAATAAATGACAGAAAAAAAAATCGACAAGAGTTTGAAAACTTGATGCATCTATCTTTATTGGGCCATGATGTTTTTGCATCAAAGGGTCTTGATCATAGTTTTTGCATCAAAGGATTGTTACTGAAGACTTGATTTCACTTGTAAATTCATTTACTTTGTCGTCCTGATGTATGTTGAATCCGTGCCAAGTATCGTGTTGCTTATGGTAGAGTATGAGCTTCCAATTCATTTACCGTTGTCCTTTTTTTGACCACGATTCAGAATGATCAGAACCGTTCCAAATTTATCTTTATTTATCTATGAAATGAGATGCTTGTCTAAAACTAACCTCTTAAAAAAAAGAATTGTTAGAAAAGTTTTTATATTCAGGGGTGTTTGTGCTCCGGGGAAACCCCGGAATTCCGGGGATTTTGAACTTCGATACCCGGAAATTCCGGGGATCGTCGTTCAAAAGGAAGTAGGAATAATAATGAATTATTTATTTTGATCTGGGTAATTTTGTTTGCTTTGAAAGCAGAAAACGCAAGGTCAGTGTGTGTGGTGAAAACTTTTCCTTTCTTTCTCCAAAGGCAGTGATAATGCGTGAAAAGGGGGAAAAAACGTCTTTTTTGTTCTTTCCTTATTGCGAGTTATGACTCATTCCCCCGGTTCTCGGACATTCTCTTCTGGATTCTTTTCGGCAAGTAGACGCGGCAGAAAAAAAAGGGAGAGACTTCGTTCGACCAGATGTGCGATCACGTGACCTGGGTTCAAAGGTCTTAATTTTGCAAAATTAATGGTTAGTAATTTTGCAAAAAAAGTAATTCATTGAACTTTTATAATTAGGTCATTCAATACTTCATAATTGTAATTTTTCATTTCTCTCCCCCCCCCCCTTCGCGAAACTAAAAAATGTCGGTAGTAAATCCGTAAAAGTTTCAGGGGATTTTTTGGGGTCCCACAAACACCCCTGTATATTTGAAGTTGTTTTAGCCAATTATATATTTTATCATTTGACTATGACTCAGAATAAACAAATCCGTTCCTAATTGGTTTTTATGAATCTGCGAAACGAGATACTTGTCTAAGTTCCCTTTCGGTTTTATTTGTATAATTGTTATTTTTTAATTTGATATTTTTATTATTATAAGTTATTTTAATTGAAGTTTTACGATGCAGAATGACCAGGCCCGTACCAAATTACTATTCATGAATTTTCGAAAAGAGATATTTGTCTAAAACTAAGATCTTTTCTAATTTTGTTTAATTTTTTATTTTTTATTTTTGAAGTTATTTTAGCCGATATTATATTTTATAATTTGACTTTGACTCAGAATAATCAGGTTCGCTTGATCTTTATAAATCTACGAAACTAAATACTTGTTTAAATTAAGCTAATTTAGTATACAGAAGTTATTTAAACTGATCATATATATTTTAATAAAATTATACGTTTGTAAAAGAACATACCATGAAGGTCAAAATAAATAAAAAAAATCAATATATCATGTGCTAATTTATAATAAAATAGATGTAATTCGATAAATCTATATTACAGAAAAGATAAACCTAAAGCATTAGTAAATTTGATTTCTTTTTCTCTCTGTTTCTTTCTTTTGTGAATATGTTATTTCTTGCTTTGAAGGCTGGCTTAAAATATACATTTGCTCTCTAAAGAAAGTTCATAAACTGTTATCAAGAAAGAGCGCCTCTCAGAAATTTTATATCTAAATTAATGATGAAATTCAATAGAGGCCTCAAAGAGCCTGATTTAAGTTTATTTTCTAATGAATGTGTCGGTTAAAGTTATTCTGAAAATAAACGATTTTTAACTTAATATGTTAAGATAAACTTTCTAATGCTTCCATTAAATTAAAAAAGAAACATTTCTCATTAGAAAATTTTTATGTTTCAAATTCTTTAATCCTCGTTTTAAAAATCTTTCTGTCGCACATACTTGCAAAGGTAATATTATTTTTAATTTTCTCACGAATTATGTAAGGTAAGTTTCTCAAAGTTTTCCGTGATTATAAAAATTTAATTAAAAAAACTATTATAATTTCTCATCTGTTTGCTTCTATATATTTAAAGACGTTTATAAAGTTTTTAATAAAACCACTTACATCAGTAAATTTCAATGTGTGTTTCCTTGGTAGCTCGAAGAATGTCAAGGTAGTAGCAGACATTCCGGCTGTCACACTAGACACAGCATTTGAGTGTACCAGTCTCTTTAATCGGCCATGCAATACATTTTAACCTTTAAGTAATCCCAAAATTGACACTGAAGAGAAATTACACGAATTTTTGTATTAGTTTTGTTCTCAGTTGAAATATTAAAAAAAATTAAGAACATTGCAATTCCATAGTAAATATTTTATAGTATTATTTATATTCAATGGTTTTTTTTTTTTCGTAAATAGCGAAATACTTTATGACTTATGACATTTGAAATCAGATCTTAGCAATTTAATGGAGTTTACATTCTTTTGATGTAAACATATGATTGGATAGAAATAAGGCATATTATTTTATAAAAGACTGCATATTACTAAATTTACGTCAAATAAGATTCTAAGTACCTGAAACGATTTGAAGAAGCGCCATTTAATAAGGAATATAGAAAGTACTTAATGAAATATCCGATTGCTGCTATTAATTCCTTCGTAATTTAATTCTTACTCAACTGTGAAAATCCCCCCCCCTCTCTCTCTCTCTTTTTTTTTTCTTTGTATACGGCAATAAAAGTAAGTAGAAAATAAGAAGCTTTTATAATATTGGCTTTAATGCACTCTTTATCGTTCATTCCCCAATTCTCGTAGTTTTGTAACGAGTAATAGGGCAACAGCATTTTTAAAAAAAAAATAATTTAAGCCTTTCCCCTGCTAATTTCCTATGAACAACGTTTCACAACTCTATTAACGGAATGAGTTACCGCTTAAAAATGCATTCATTTAACATGTTTTTGTTTTGTTTTTCCCTCGCAATTAAAAATTCTTGTCTATTTATTCATTCAACTATTAATGCGAATGGTGCTTGCTTATCAAAAGAGATCTATAAAGACTTTTTCAGCAACTCGATAGTTACAGGCAGTAATGCTTTGAAATTTTCCGCTTAGCTTAAATTATTTTCTATAATTCTTTTTAAACCTTAATATTCCTATTCTAACTCTTGGAACGATTCATATCTCAGACTTTAGCGTTGTCTTTTCCATAGACCATTGCAGATAATATTGAAATTTTCTGTTCTAAATAATTTCTTTTGTTTGTTACCCAATAGGGCTCAGATGAAGCAAATTAGAAATGTGAAAACTTTCATAGGACTATCAATTTTTAAAAATTCATTAATGTTTACAAATGGAACAAAAATAATCTCGAATTAGAGAATTTTTGAAAACTTCTTTCAGATGAGTTTGCCCTTATTATTTTATCATCGTTACTGTCATTGATATTTTTATTCATTATTTTTA
This sequence comes from Argiope bruennichi, assembly GCF_947563725.1. Taxonomy (NCBI): domain Eukaryota; kingdom Metazoa; phylum Arthropoda; class Arachnida; order Araneae; family Araneidae; genus Argiope; species Argiope bruennichi. Next base: position 63,220,199 of record NC_079160.1, on the reverse strand, counting down.
ATGATCAATTTTTACATTTTCATATATTAAATATACTGTGAGAAAAATATTTAACTGTCAAAAAATTCGGAATCAAAATTTTGACGAATCTCCACATTTCAAACCTCCTTCAATAGGAAAACACATTTTTGGAATTTTGTCTGTGCGTCTGTCTGTGGATGCTATAATTCAAAAACGCTTTAGGCTAAATGGATGAAACATCGTATATGGTCTTAACACTAAAATTTTTGATTTTCATGAAATTTAAACCAAATCCATTGTGAGGCAGTCTATATAGAAAGCTGTTCAAGTACAAGTGAGCACAGTAACTTGTAAATGTAAAGAATTAGATAAAATTTGGCACATTAGCATCATAAAGTGTACAAGTATTTCCTATTTATCTAAATTAATACATATAGATTTGAAAAAATTATTAAATCTTAGTAAGAAATTAACGACAAACTTTACATTATTTATGGGAGAGCATTGCGTTGCTTTCTCTCCAGAAAGTTTGAAATGTACTTGGAGAACAATTGAAAGCGGAATGAATCGTGATGGACCCTATCATCTGGTGATAGATAGAAGGGGGGAGGGCAGCATCCCGTGTCATTCACACTGTTCGAGCCGTTCGTTTTGGTTGTCATTAAAAACCACCTCCGATGACCTTTCCTTCTGTACACATCTATTTCACGCGCGGCTGAAGCCCCTGTCTGGACACTGTCTGGATTCGAATTCAGACACATTAAGACGCTTCTGCGAAACGGGTAATTGAAGTTCATTTGAATCCTTCTCTCGATGGCCTTTCAAATGCGCCTAGATATATGCAGTTACGGATGTGGTATTTCGCATGCCACTCACTCTCTTGAGATATTGCATTGTGTGGATGCGTACCTGTGGCCAGGGATTTCCTCAAGTTTGTTGTCGTTTCGTTCAGAGATTCTTCAGGGATATGATATTGGTTGGAAAATGTAAGGGTGAGTCAAATATGATTCACCTTCTAAGTACATTTCTTTCCGCTGCTGATAAAAAATTTTATTGTTGTTTCCTTATCATGTACTCCTACATTCCTCAGTGCAGATTATCCACAGTTGTGTGTTTTTCTTTATGTTGCTCATTTATTCGAAATTTTGTTATTGATTTACACCTTTGGAAATTTCTAACAAAACTGCACTACACCTAATTCAGTGATGCTCATAAAATATCTCCGAAACTTATTGAAAATTCTTCAAATGTCATCTTCTATAATATCCCATTATGCTCTGGCAAACTGTTATTATTTTGCGGTTGACGGAATAAAGTATGTCTCTAAATAATTAAAAGCGACATAAATTTATCATCAATGATATACCATTTTCCCTTTGAGTTTTATTAGATTTAATATATGCGGAATGATAGTTTATTTAGTATATTAAAATCTCTAGATGTAAGAAATTTGGTTTTGTCTGCCAAAAAATGTCTCTCCTCCATTATTATTCTGTTTAAGAACAAATACGCTGTCATTTTATTTACATGTTGGAAATCATGCATTTATTTATTTTCGATTTTAAACGTTAGTTTTGTGAACGTGACTTATCATCAGAAAAGAGAATAAAGAATGTGTGGCGTTTTTTTCGCTGAAATATTTAGAATTTCCAATTTTTTTATTAATATGAAATATTTTACATTATATTTTATCCTTGGAATCGTTCTCGTATTTATGAAATATTGAAGATAAACAGAATGCATGAGTAATAAGATTTTATGGTCAAATTTGCATGTTGGTTCTCATTATTTGTATGTTCTTTACGTTATAATCAGTTTTTGATTTGAATTTTGTTTATTTCCTACATACAAATGTTTTCTGACATTTTGTTGTAAAATCTTTCGTCTTTATATGCTAAGAAATGCATCTCTCTATTTTCAGCGTGGTGACCAATAGCGGAGGGGAGTCAAGCGAGCCCAGTTCTCCGTCGAGGCCCGCCACCCCCATGCCTCCCCTGCCCACTCAACATTGTCCTTATGAGTGCCTGCGCGCAGACAGCGAGGACAGCGGACTGGGTCCCAGTCCAGCTAAATCGCTGGTTAACCCCACTTCACCCGCTTCGCCTTTGCAGTTCTGCAATGACTCAGATTCTCTCTTGGACCTGAGCCCACGTACCGACAACAGTTACGAGTCAGATAAGAGTCCCGATGACACCTTCTATAACCTTGAAAAGACTCCGGCCAAGAGTGGGTCTGCCTTTAAGTTCCTTCTGTCGTCCAGCGTCAATGGCAGCACAACGCAGTTTCTAAGAGGTGGCGAATCCTCTACTGAATCGTCGCCTCCTCCCTTCTGTGAAGACGACCACCAGTTCGAGACCTCTCCCTGTACCGATGGGAGCAGCCCAGAGGACTATCACCGACAGACAACACCATCACCTCTACTGGCTGATGGTGAATCTTCTACTTCACCTTCTTCGTTCTTCGACGAGCAGGCTTGTCAAGACCATCCTTTCCAAACGACTTCTCACTGTGGTGATAGTCCACATCGACAAACGACACAGTTCCCCTCGCCTCTTTTAGGGCGTGATGAATCCTCCACTTCGCCGAACTCGTTCTTCGACGAGCAGGCTTGTCGTGACGACGACCATCCATTTCAGACTATTCAAAACTCTCACCATCGCCTTAATCCCCAGGTGTTGCTGATCCGATCCAACTACAGCGACGGTGGGGGATTCACTGAACTGACCACCACTAGTAGCGACTGCACTTCTTCCAATTGCAGTCAAGTTGACCCGCAAAGTTCCAGTACATCTGGTAGTTCAGATGATGGTGATTGTAAATGGCTCGGCTGCCATCGGTTAGCAGACGACAACACAACTGAGACGGACCTCATTGACCATATCCGGCAGTGCCATGTCCAAAGCCAGCCGGACGACAATAAGAGCTATGTCTGCCTTTGGATAGGATGCAAGGTGAGATTTTTGGTATCTCTAAAATATGGTTTTCTGATTCATTTGTTTTATACGATATGTATAGATATCAAGACACCATGGATCTTATAAACCATACTCACTGGTATATTTTATTGATTGGTTGCATTAACTTGATTATAGATGTTATCGTAGCATGTTAATTGTTAGCAGGTAATGATGATCTAAAATTTTTTTCTTAATCAGTCATCTATGTGTTCCTAATGGAAAGAAGTGTTATGATTATATGCTTGGGAATTTACAGGTATTACTTCCATCAATTTAAATCATTATTTTTTTAGAAATATGAAAGTTTGATTAATAAAAAGATAGTTAAAAACCTTTCGGAATTTTTTTATCAAATAATTTTAACTCTAAAGTATGTTATTTTCATGAATATGGCAATCATTTTTTTTTCAGTTCGGTCGCTTGAATATTCCCCTTAGTATTTAAAACTCCTTTCTTGTATGCAGAATTTAAGCTTCTGTTAATGTGGTTATAATGTCTTGTTTTCTACCACCGATCTGTCTCACGCCATTGCTGCTGTTTTTTCTGTTAAAAAAATACACACTTTTTTTTTCTCATTAGAATTGTTTACTGTATAGTTCCTTCCACCCCCACGAAACAAACAAACAAAATATCTTTTTTTATATATAAGTATTATTTTCATGAATTCAATTTGTTCGTAATTAGCTCATTTCTTTTAACGACGTTTGGTGTCTTATATATACTAAATAATTCATTTAGAAATCCATCAAGAATGGAGAAATAGTTTTTACGATTGAATGAATTTCAATAGCGAATGATTCAATGAATTACATGAATTTCTAGTTCACAAATTATGCTTCTTAAATCAAATTTATTATTCCAAAAAGGAATATTGCAGAACTCATGTAATTTCGCATTTTCTTATATGAATGAGAAAAGAACCGACTAAATTTCAATAATTGACTTCATTGCATTTTTTTTTTTCAGATATTCAATATTTTTTAGGAGTGTAATATTGAGTTTTCTACCGCGTTGTTTTCAAAGATTTGTAGTCCAAATTTCTGTAGAGGTTAAATGCCCGATAAAGGCAGCACAGGGCATATTCATCCCTAGACCTTTTTCTTAAGTCAATACTTGATGGTTATTCAATTGCATCATTTTTTTTAGTCGGATGTTAGCAAAAATATGTTTCAGAATTTTAATACTGTGGAAACAAGTATTTACTGAAAGCATCAATATTATGGAAACCAGTATTTACTAAAATATTATATGGAAAGCATTTTTAAAAAAATTCTATTCAAATCAAGAAAGGAAATGACTAAACAATAAGGCGTTGCAATTTTGTGGTAGCTTGCTCAGCATTTATTTATTTTAATGTTTCGCAATATAATTTTTACTACTTTCAATTTTTGCGAACCATTTCGTGAGAAATCATTAGAAAATAGTTTTACTGTATTACAACTGATTCATTTTAATTGTTTACACATCGCAGAACTTTTAGACGATCTGATTAATAACTGTGTTTTTCATTATCGCAGTATAAATCTACCTTATCATAGTAAAGGTAAGGCTACGGTCTGAGGCTTTTAGATGCTTGTCTGCTGGCCTCGAAAGACGGATACGATTGCAGCTGTTCCACTTTCACCCCTAGTGCTTTTTTCCGTGTTCCTTTTGGTAACGGTTCACACAAAACACTGTTGCCATTTTAGTCAACAAAGAAATAGTAAGTTTGCGTGGAGGAAGAAGCTCTTTGCCGTCCTTGTTGTTTTATTCATACCATCTTTTGTATGCAACTGCAATTTAAAATGCTGCGTATGAAAATATGATCGTTCCTTTGTAGATTCCTTCGTGCTAAAATGATGAATTTTGGAACATTCTTACTATTTAGTCAAAAGTATTGGTTTCTAAGTATTAATATAAAGAAGCTTAAAGTCGTTTGTAAGATTATTATAACGACATATGTGTTCCAGCTTTTCATATATTAGAAATTAGACAAAAAGCGAGTACGGGTTTAGTATCTTGCATAAAAAATAATTGCAAACTTTTTCTTGTATATGCTTTTCAGGTATCGAGTGAATTGCTATGACATGTCTACAGAAATGCTGTTCAAAAGGTTCATTCAGATAGAAATTGGAGTGCCAAAAATGCTCAATATCCTGAAGTCCTTGTCAATAAAAATTATTAAATTAGTTATTGAATATTTGAAACTTAAAAAAAAATAAAAATAATAGGGCTCATGGCGAACAACTGATAAATTCATTTTTTAGGTCAAATTTTGTTTTCGTAAATTATTTTTCATCATGTTTTAAATTTTTCTCTTATTTTTGCTAATTGTTTCAAGCCAAACATTGGAAAAATAATCCTTCTTTTTTGTTTCATGTTTTGATTAAAATTTCTTTCATCATGTTTTAAATTTTTCTCTTATTTTTGCTAATTGTTTCAAACCAAACATTGGAAAAATAATCTTTCTTTTTTGTTTCATGCTTTGATTAAAATTTCTTTCATCATGTTTTAAATTTTTCTCTTATTTTTGCTAATTGTTTCGTTTTAAATTTTTCTCTTATTTTTGCTAATTGTTTCAAACCAAACATTGGAAAAATAATCTTTCTTTTTTGTTTCATGCTTTGATTAAAATTTCTTTAAGATTAAAATTTCTTTCATCATGTTTTAAATTTTTGTCTTATTTTTGCTAATTGTTTCAAGCCAAACATTGGAAAAATAATCCTTCTTTTTTGTTTCATGCTTTGATTAAAATTTCTTTAAGTTTCAATAATCTGTAATTTCTTTAAGAACATTTGTTTCTGAGGCTTTTACCAAATTAAAAGAAAGAAGTTTAGATTTCATGATTTCATTGCAAAATTTATATTTAATTAATTATCGCCTGTACCCCTTATGTTATAAATAGGCTTTGTCACGTATAATTATTTTGTTAGTATATAAGGTTGAGCTAAGATGATAAGCTTTGATGTATTTCACTGCTAGTTGGTTCTCGGAAAAAGTTTTCAATATTCTTTCTTTCAGATTATGGAGATATAGCTAAAAAAGTCCTTAAAATTATTATTATTATATGTAAATTAACGATTAATTGTCTCTATTCATCATTTTCTTTCTTTTCATTTTGATTCTGTGTTATCAGGAAATGATAAAAAAAGGCTAGCTATACCATTAGGAAATAATATTAATAGTAATAATAAAGCCTACCTTAAATACCCCTCTTCCTTTACTTTAAAAGTAGTCATTTTGATAAAATTTAAGGAAGATATATTTTGGTCTCCTTTTATATAGTTTGTGAACATCATGAGAATTGTTAACGTAATGTTTATAAACAAACATAACATTATGAAGCTGCATTTTCGCCTCTGTTTATTTATTATGTGAACAATATCCGTTTTGTTAACATAATGTATGTAACCAAATATTACATGAAGAAGCTGTATTTTATGCCTCAGTTTATTTATTTTATGAACATCATTCATATTGCTAACAAACATAATGTTTATAACCAAATGTGCAAAACATTGCAAATCTTAGTAAATCAAGTACGACGTTAAGTTTTATTGGGGGAAGATATAATTTAAAGATGATACGAGTTTTCAAACAGTGTGTTAACTAACTTTGGAGAATTGCTCAGTCAAAAATTGCAAAAAAAAAAAAAAAAAAAAAAAAAAAGCATTTTTTAATCGTCCGTAATGATTTATAAAAATACAATTTTTGTACTTTCTGCAGATGGAAAACATAATTCAACACAATTTGATTCAATCTACCCGTCTCATTTTTCTTTATTATCGGATATAATAATCGCTCATAATCAACTTGTCTGAGGCTATCAGTAGATTCAAAAGTTTCTGAGGAGGAAAGGGATGTAATAACAGGAAGCATCCCTTTGAACAACCTTTTCAGCGTTCATTATCTGACTAGGTAGATCTGGAAAAGGATTATTATGCAAAAGAATTCGTGGTTCGGTGTAAACAGAGTTGTTCAAATTGTATACATATTTCTGCATGAAATGTGTTTGTCTTAGATGATCCATTTTGAAAATATGTGCAGATCAGTATCCTGCTACCATCTGGGATTTGTAAACAGAACGCTTTCAGCAGTTGCAATTATATAGTATAAATCTTAGATACTGATTTATATTATAACATGTATTTCTTAGATATGGATTTTTGTTGACAAAAGAAACTTGATCAAACTGTATTAAAACGTCAGATATTAATCAAAAGATCTTACTGAAGTTTGTAATAAAATAAAAACAAATATTGAACGCTTTATATATATATATGCAGAGATGATCAAAATCTTTTAATATTCATATCATCTAGAAGAATATTGTTTAATTTTATGTTCATCCTGACCAATGTTGTTAATTCTTCTTTCAACGATGTAGTATTTATTTCTTATTGAGTAAGAATTTTTGCTTGGAAATTTTAAATAAAATTAATTATTTTTTTAAATAATAGCTGCAATCTGAATATTATTTGCTTAAAAATTAAGATCTTCTATTCTATTCAATGAAGTTACATTGTCAAAATCGTTTCATCTTGAAGAATATTGTTTAATTTTATGTGCATCCTGACCAAAGTTGTTTCCTATATTATATGCTTATTCTTCTTTCAACGATGCTGTTTATATCTTATCGAGCAAGAATCATTCATCGCTTGGAATTTTAAATGAAACTAAATATTTTTAAAAAATTTTATGGTGTAATCTGTATAGCTGAAACCTGAAGATTATTTGCTTTAAAAATTAAGATCTTCTATTCTGTTCATGGAAGTAACATCGGCTTCAAAATTAATCATATCATCTAAAAGAATATTGCTTAATTTCATGTTCATCCTGACCAATGTTGTTTCGTAGATCAGTTGCTTCTGCTTCTTTCAACCATGCCAGGTGTTTATTTCTTATTCAGTAAGAATTAACATTTGGAATTTTAAATAAAACTAATTATTATTATTTTTTTAATTTTATGGCGATACCAAGTAGTTGAAACTTAGTAAGGTGAAGATTATTTACTTTAAAAGTTAAAATTTTCTGTCAACCGCATGAATTTTTAAATTCTTCATGACAAAATGGGCTTCAAAATTAATGTATGAATTATGATTTATTATCTATTGTTTTTGGCGTTAAAAAGGGAAATCATAATAAAAACAGTATACTTCTATTAATGAAAGTTATTGCATTATCAAAAATCATTCAGTTTTCTGGAAATTTATAACCAATGTTATTCATTCGTTAAAAATTCAAATGATTAACATTTCATTGACGAATGCAAGTGAAAAATAGCGAACACTCGATTTAAAAGAAGGTTTTGTAAAAAGAATAGTGAACATTAATTAAATCGATTAATTTTTGTTGGGTGGAGTAAATGAGAACAATAATTACAATACATACTTAGCAAACTGGGGAACATTTGCTTTGATTAAGTTTTTTTAGGGCAGAAGAACATATTCTGGCCTTTTTCAAATTAATTTTCTGACTATGTTAAAAAAAAGTAGCAATAAAAACCTAACAATTTCTTGAGTTCGTTTATTCGTTATTTATACTGGTTATATGCAAGGTAAGTTATGTTATATATTTCTTAGATCTGTAGGACATAACGTTTACGTGAAATTTTCATTTTGGGACTTTCTCTTAAGAAACAGGTTAGTATTTACAATTACCTTTAGCAATTTTGAAGGTAATATAATTAGAAAGAAATTTTTAGTGAAATATGTGCATATATATATATTAAGAATAATTTACAATTGGAAGATAATTTCGCAACTCCTAATTAATTATATTGTGGAAGGTTCAAGTACAAAATAGTTAATATATTATTTTAATGCAAGTAACTAAGTAATTAACAAGGAAACTGATGATAAGATAAAAGATGCCCATGCTGATGGAGGAATCTGAAAAGAATGTTTTGATTCTTTTCAGCAAAAATGGTGGTTACGAAAGTAGAGGGAGTATCTGATCTTGAATCATCCATGGCTGATTTTTTTGACAAATTTGTATATTTTAGCCCACATCAATTTATAGTGCATGAAGGTCTATTATTCTTTTTGCTGCAGAAATTAATGGTGATGAAATGCGTGTGAGAAGCTCCAGTTGGCTAAATAAAAATCGCTTTTCTTATCGAATGAACAATTTATGATTTCCAAACTAAGTAATTGAATAGTGGCTTAAACGTTCTACTTAAAATGAAATTTGTATTCTTTACTATTAAAATGAGCTTTTAGTTTTACAAATTTTTGTGCATATTTCTAAATCTTAAATGTTTCTTTGTAATTAATTTTTTTTTACTAGTGTAATGTTCCGGAAGAAATCAAATCTTTTCTCAAATATTTGAATCAAAAATTTTCTATTTGCAAACCATTTTAGCATCTTTTTCGCATCAACTCTGGATAAAATTGGAGATAAATTAAATATAAATTATTCAAAATTGTTGATAGTAAATATTTATTTTAGCATATGCAATATTCCAAGAAACAGAAGGTATTTTTGGTGAAAAACAATAATTGGGAGAGTACTTTCATCCTTGAGATAATTGAACAATAATTTCTCACCATTGCAAATATATTTTCTTGAAATCATTTCGTAATTAGAAGACGAACGCACGTTCGATCTTTATTACCCAATAATTGATTAAGTAATTAAAGAACATTCTTGCAATTGAGGCTCTGTTATAAATAAATTATTTTGGAAAAAGGAGATATTTATTGGGCCTTCCAGAACATGATTATAAACTGACAAACAATGTAGACCTCTCCTATATTTTTTTACCACCGTTTTAACTTGTAAAAAAGTTAACTTCTATGAAATTCCTTCCCAATTATTCTGAAAAGTCTTCTATGAAATTCCTTTCCCAATTACTCCGATTGACTCAAGCTTAAAGAGGGAAAAACATTAATAATTACTGATAGGAAAAGCTGGTAAAGTTTCACTTTCTGAGAAAAAGCTGATGGTGATGATAAATGAGTAAGACACACTTGAGACTACAAATGAAGATTATTTGGTAAAATATTTTTCAAGACAATATCAACAGTCGGGAACAGATTTTTTAATGAGTTAAACATGCCTTCATTTTGCCTGGAAGTTGCAACTCTTTAGAGATGACGCAGTCAATTTAATAGTCACTTAAGACATGGTTTGGTTCTGAATTCTGAAAATTATATATTATTTTTATTTCTACCAACCAGCTTTTACACGAATTTGTCAAAATACAGAAGAATATTGTGCTTTCTACCATGGCCGGGAAATTAATTCAGCGATGCGTAAACCACAATTTTTATTGATGCAACGGCGATTAAGTAATTTCATTTGCATTTCCTTATGCTTACAAAACTCAGTTTCATCTGTTGAGATCTGCATGAACTAATATGATTAGCAACGAATTGCTTACTGATGGTAGCTGCAGATTTTCCTTGTTTTTCTCTTAGCGAAAACCAATTTAGACGATTTCCCCTTAAAGTTCTCCGGAAGAACAAATTATTCTTATATATTGAAGTTGAGTCAGACTTTTTTTTCCCCTCATAATATTGGCGTTCAAAGTACACCATCAGTACATACTATTTTCTCTTTTCTCGTTGTCTTTGTTTCTTGAATTGGATCTATTAGAATTAGAATCACCGCTATGTTTCATCTTTTATACTCTGATCGAATCGAGAGTCTAAACTCCGGTTTATAAAGTTTTTAAAGTCCTGCATTGTAAAAATTAATATTTTATAATTATTAGCGATGTATATGGGTGCTGGGAAATATAAGAGTCTCAATTATTTTCAGTCTTTCAAAATTATGAAAGAAATGTTAAATAAAGTTTTAGAATGACGATAAACGTTTTAGAATGTTAGAAGTTATTAATCTTGTACCGTCAATAAATGGCTTAATATAATTTCCTACGTGTCTTTGTATTGTATAAAGAATCCCATGAAATTAAACACATATCATTTTAAAGAAATATTTTTAATGCACACAGATTAATGTTATGATATTTTTAAATAAACTTTTTGTTAAATATATACCAATTACTTTTGATTGCAATGCCAATTACTTTTGATTATTCTTCATTTTTATTCGAGGGCTTTAACCTTAGCGTAGCGATTATCATCATAGTTTTTCTCCGCATTTTCACCTTGATATAAGATCTAAAAGAAATTTCCTGAGAATGGCCAAACTACTTTGAATCGAACAAATTGAAACCTAGCACCATTAATATATATATCCGTGAAATGACTAAAATGGACGCATTCGAATGTTTGAAAAAGGACTTCGGTGAATGACCTATGTCCAATGTAGCTCTTCAGTTCTTCACCGACTCTCTTTCTCAGCCTGTCCACCCCTGTAAATCAATCACATTCCTTCCTCATCACGTGATGCTTTCTACCCCGGGCAGAGGAGGTTCCATTTCCACCCTGCACACTTCACCGGGGAGGCTTCTGTTCGTAGACAAGAATAAAGAAAAAGAATCCGTAACTTTATTTCTGTTAAAGACAGCAAACGTATTAACACGTTCTGTTAAGTATTTTGAATTCATTTAGAAATTATTGATACGCTAGAACCCAATTCAGCTGTCAAGCACCATGTATAAATATATATTGCATGGATAAGCTGATGTGGACTCGATAATCCGAAGCTCTGTTAACCGAAACTGTATCAGAAAGCTAGACCTTGTTTTTCATTTTGCAATACAGCAAATTTTTTTTTTTAGAAATGAGTGTCAAAGTTAGCTTTGGAACCGGATTTCGTGATACGAAGGCAAGAAAAATCATGGAAAGAAAAGCCCCCTCCCCCTTTTTTTCCCCTCCTTTCTCTTTCCCTCTCTCCCAGATGGTGCCATGAAAGATGGTGCCATGAAAAGAAATGGCTAGTAACACACACGGCAATAATTTTTGATCGTAAATGAATACATAAATTTAAAAAAAAAAAAAAAAGGTAATCAAAATGTGGTTTTAGGAAAGTAATAAAGGTCATGCATTTTTTAAAAATTTAGATTTCAAATAAATAGTTTTGGGAAACCTTATCGACATAAAAGATGTCAAATTTTAAATTTCGTTTCTTATAATGGAGTTTTTATCTATCCTATGTCTCTATTAATTCGAGGTTCATTTGCATCATATGGAACATATGTTATTCTTTCTCAAAGAACTCTTTCTGTAAATCAATATGCGTAGAAGCAATTATTACATAATTGATTACATATATGTGTGCAAGTTAACCAGTACTTGCTGTCTTCTTATATATCAACTTGAATTGTCATTAAATACGATGAAAAAGCGGCGAACTTCAGTATCTTCTATATTTTCAGAAGGTTTTACTTAAATAAAAGTATTAAGTTTTAACTTCTGATATGAATGTTTAAATGCATCTAATGTATACAATGTTTTTTTGTTATAAAGTATCAAATGAGTCGTCATCAACAAATATTCAAATCTTTTGTTCTGACCCATTTCTTTGCATTGTAAGTAACATGAAATAATCTAGATTTCTTCTCATGAAATGTGTCCCGAATGTAATTTGGAATGATTATTCCGTTATTTCAAACGAACTATTCAAATATCATAATTTTTTTTTCTACCAATCATAAAAGTATTTCCACAAACAGTTGACTTTATTTTTGTCTGTTGTTGTTTCTGTTTGTCACTATAAAATTGAACATTTGCCAAATAGTATTAGAAGTTGCTAAATAGTATTAGAAGTTGCTAAATAGTATTTTTACTTGTCTGTTATTTTTTTTTTGGAATAGTGTTGGAAAAAACTATTTGATTATAATATTACCTCGCATTTACGCTCCTGTTTTCATAATTTTTCCGTCGTATACAAACCTTTTTGCTTGTCTGTTCATATTTTCAGAACATGTTTACTTACATAAGTGATTTCCCTATATTTACGCTTTTCCATGGGTTGCAACACTATTCCTCTGACTTCTTGAAAAGTGTAATGAAAGAGTTATACTTATTATCTTTGCAGCTTCTTTCAAGTATAAATTTTGAGTGAACTACCTCCTACATTCTTTTTTACTGTTATGTGATATTATTTAGAAATTATAAACTAAATGAGAACGCGAAAAAATAAGCAGTGAAGAATTATTTATTTATGAGACATAACAGGAAAAATGTTATAATACTTTAAATATTTTTTTTTTTTTCAGAATTCACTTATATATCGGAAAAAAGTCAAATTTAACTTGATTATAATAAACTGAAGTACTTAGATTACAAATATGTGTTTCAATTAGCTTTCGAGGCGAGTCGTTTGCTTTTGGCACTTTAATTTTGTCTCTCCCCTTTCCCCTTCTTTTTTCCCTCTTATATCATCCGAAAACTTGAAACAATAATTCTTTACTCAAAACTTTCTCAAACTTTTATTGAAATCCGCTTATTAACCTTTAAATTTCGATTAGACAAAATCTCATATTTATCCTCTTTAAACAATAGATTTGAAAAAGAAGACCCCGTTATTAATCTTTAATTTACGACTAGATAAAATGGCAACTTGCCCTTTTAAGATGGGAGTTCTGATGTAGAAAATAGATTATTCGTGTATCAACCTTTAAATGACGACTTGTTGAAATCTGAGTATATCCTCTTAAAACAGAAATTCTAATGGTTAGAAAAGAAAACCAACTGATTATTCATGAAGTAAGGAAAATTTCACTATAACTTTGTTAAAACGCAAGTGCAAGTAAGTGCTCTTTTTCTCTTCTTCAAGTTAATGTAAGAGAAGATCCATTGACCCTTTCTACTATCCATGGGATTATCTGTTTTGTGTGTCTTAGAAATAAATTAGGCATCATATATGTTGAGAAGTAACAGTATAAAAAATAGACTAAAATAGTTTAGAAGATGATTAAATGCCCCCATCAAATAGTTCTGCTAGCAGATAAAAGTTCTGTAATTTTGCTGTACGATGTCTGTATTCATCCCTACGCTGAAAGAATTGTGGACGTCTCTGGTCAAACATTTATAGCTCGCTTCAGCAGAAATGCCGCATGGAAAAAGGCGAAAATATTGTCTTGCCAATTTGTGTTCAGTTCATTTGACCTTAGATTTTTGGCATCTACCGATTAAAATCGTATTAATAATTTATAGAAAGCTTTAAACAGAACTTCGCTGATTTAAATGTGTTTCGACGAATCTTTTAGCTGGAACAAATTCAATGAAATTTAATATAGTTTGTCTAAGAATTTTGTTGCTACACAAAATATTTATTGTTCTTAAAACTGCATTTTGTTCAAATTTTATAAATTACTTTAAAATTCATAAAAACTTTATTCAGGTTAATTTAACTCAGCGTAATAACCCTTAACCACTTTTACTATCAACTTTCACTGTTAAGGACTTAATGTAAGAAATCTGCTCAAAATGTTTGTTTGATGACGGCAATTTTATATTTTATATATATTTCAACTCCATGGTATACATTCATGGGCGCAGCTTGACGAATTCGTTTTGTCTGTTTTATTTCAGGTGTACGACCGTCCGTCCTGCTCTCGCAGCTGGCTGGAACGGCACGTCTTACTACACGGCGGCAGCAAGCCTTTTCGGTGTATCGTAGACGGGTGTCGGCAGCGTTTCAGCTCTGAAGGCATCTTAGAGAGGCATGTCAACTCTCATTTTCCGCACAAGGAGAGGTCGCACAGGGAAAGGTTCATAAGGAGAAGGAGACACAAATACAGGAGAAGACCGCAGTCTAGTAAGTAACCGACATTTTTGTTTTATATAGACATCTAGAATACAGGCTATGAATGACCAGTGAATTAGGAAGAACCTTAACTCAGATTGTTATTGGACCTTCTTTACCCGGATTTCAACATTTATTCTCTTAAGCAGGGATTTTTCAAAGTACTGGAATGCACTTTGTTTTTTACTGGAAAGTACTGGAATGCACACTTTTTCACTGTGTGGTTTGAATATAATAAGAATCGCATTCGGTCACTTGTATCATTTTTAATATCTCGCAATGCGGTTTCAATATACACACCTATAAAAAGATTTCGGTTTAACATGCTATAAGTTAGTCATGCTATTGGAGGATTGAATGTAATCTGGTCTTTAAAAAAAAAAAAAAAGGTCGATCCAAGATTTTTTTTTTTTTTTTTTAAATAATCTACCCCGCAATAACTGATGTGAACATATTTACAAAATCCAGCTGCTGTTTACCTGGCTTTTACAGACAACTTTTATAACTTCTTAGATACCTAATCACATGATCAGTGATGACACCATTCCATCAAATTCGAACAAAAATGACCTATATTGCAAGAAGGTACATGCTAAGAAACTTAATGTATTTCTAGTAATTTTTTAACTAATAAATATAAATAAAACTAATAATTTTTAAGCTGTTTGATTTTTTTTTCTTTATGCCGTTTAGAAATTCGAACTGCAGAATAAATATTCTTCTGATTTTGCTCGGAAAAACTGTTAAGCATAAGAAAAATTTTAATTAAAGTTTCACAATATTTAATTAGACAGTTATTTTTTTATCTATTAAAAATAGAGTTCCCATATTTAGAACAAATTATTTTATCTTTAGTGTTCTAATAGTATCTATAAATACTTCTGTATGCTGATTGATGTATTATAGTTGATTAAAGTATTATAGATATTTTAAATCCTTTTATTTATTTGTTTCCAATTTGTAAGTGTTTAGTTAATTTTCTTTTATCATTCGATAATTTTTTTTTTAATTGTAGAAAGCATTTAAGTTTTTTTTTTGGAAATTATTTAAAAATCCTTTAATGTAATAGATATTCTGATTTTAATTAATCGTGAAATTGCAGGTGATAATCAGAGGGATTTTTAATTATATATTTAAAAAATTTATTTAACAGAAAAATAATATTTTTGTTTGACTTTCACTAATAAGTGATATAGTTTTTGACCTTAACTATTAAGCCACTTGGATTATAAACCAGATTTTGATTATATACAATTCTTTTAAAAATTCTACACAAGAAAAAAAATATATTCTGATGAATAAATCTGAACCCAAAATCAATTATTCATTATTTCTTTTTAAACATAAACCACCTAGAGACTTCCATATTTAAATTTTCAGCATATGGCGCTGACTTACGTTCGATAGCAAGCGTTCCTATGGCAACTAATAGCTCAAAAATGATGGCTCTGTGTAAATTGGAAACGAATACTTCTCTAAGAGGGAAACGGTTTGAAGCAAGTCATTTTTAAGTTGGTTATTGACTCCACTCACGCCATGAAATAAAGGACTGCCTAATAAAGTTTTTTACTGTCTTTTTTTGTGTCCTTTTAAATTTGAAAAGCACAATTATTACTGATTGAAAAGGCTTTTTAGATATATAGATTTTAAGTTGGCAAAAATTGTATGGCAACATAAATGATCTGCAGATAAGTTTTTGAGCTATATTTTTCTAATAATTGTTATGTAATAGAAAAATATTAACGCTGACTTTTTTTTGTGTGTCATACGAAAGAAACAATGAAAGAATAATGTTTCAGTGGCACAGCAGGAATTAATGGCTCTCGGGGAATAGTGTTATTTTTTTTCGTCGTATTTGACTTTAAAATTTGAAAAAAAAAAAAAAAAAATGTTTATTAATAGTTTATCTTTATTGTCTATAGACACCCAGCTTTTCATTTTCAAAATATAAGGTAAAAATAAAACTTCAAGGAAGAAATATTATTCGATTTCCTTTTTAATATTCTTCAAATAGAAATATTATTCTATTTGAAGAATATTAAAAATTTTTTATTATCATGTGAAAATATGATGATGTTTCCGTTACTGGGTTTTGAATAATTGAAGGCAACGAATAATTGAAGCTCGAAATCGCGTAGGCAATATTCATCTTCATCTGCTTCACCAGCTTTTACCAGTGTTGCATTATTATTATGTATGCTTCTTTGAAAGAAAATGCGTTTTGAAAAGGTTGACCTGCTGTTAGAGACCATAGTAACCATAGTAATCCTATGAGGCTATAGAAGATACCCCATGGAGTCCTCTACTGCGCCATGCGCAAATGGTTTTCGTTTATCTCGTAAACTACATATGTTAGAGACATGAGGTTTTCACGTAGAAGTACCCACGAGGTTCCTCTAAGCCCCCCCAAATTTTGGATCCATTGCGCATGCGCAGTACGGGTTTTGCTTAATATTGGTCAAATCACTGTCGAATCGATACCATATAGTTCCTATGGGTCTCGGGATGTGAATGACGTCAACTTCCGTGCTACCCGTATAAACACTCGTCTCGATGAATAGAGTCGAATGACATTTTTACCGATAGAGTTTCGATAGGATCCGAGATCGGGTCTCGAAATTTACAAATTCAAGTTACATTGCACTTGCTCATATCGTTGGATAGTACTCGCCGAAATGCACGTAATGATACGAGTTTCACGTTGTTACTCCGAGTGATTCGCGAATTACGGGCTCTCAAAGTTATAAAAATTTGAATTTTCGAGCGAGGTTTTCGACCTTGTTTTTGCAAGAAGTCTCTTTACGACTGGCATCGATACACTCTACTCGATATCCTCTATCGAATGATGCCACATTCACGTCTCTTAAATTATTAGAAGCCGAGAAACGGAAAAAGAACATGCTGTTGTTTTGGTTGGGGGGGGGGGTTAATGCTCGAAATCGCATAGGCAATGAATAAATCATAAATTGGACGTCCTAGGCTTTCTCTCGATGACGCCTTGCAAAGGAAAAAAGAAAGGGAACGAACGGGCGAACACAGGCCGGAACAAAATCTTCAATCAACAAAATCAAATGATGAAAATTTAAAATTAGAAGCTGATCGAATTAAACATGAACGTAAAATAGTTTTACAACGGGAACGAAGAAAGCGTGAACGTATGCAGTGTATTGCAGATTCTCAATCGAAACACTCAACTTCAAACACAGAACGTGTCCATTTGGATTATGAATCACAACTGTCAATGTTCAACGCAAAACGTCTCCATTTCGATTCTGAGTTTCAAATATTGCTTTCTAGCTCTAAGCAATTCATCGAAAAAAAAAAAAAATGTTCTCACATGATAATTTGAAATTTGCGATAACAGATTTCAATTTTTCTTTCGTATTAATTTGAATCAATGCTAACCATTTTTTTTTTCTTTTTTCTTTTTACAATTTCGAGCGCAGCATTCCCGTCTCCTCCTTTTTTCTTTTTTACTTCTATCGTCTGATAATATGATTATTGAGTTTCGTAATTTTTATTACAAAAAGTGTAACATTGGAATACAAAATTCCTTCATAAAAATGAGATACTATTATAAGCCTCCATTTTTAAGCATAAAATGAGATACAATAATGATCTTAACTTTATTTTTCCATCTTAATTTATTAATTTCCTAACACGATCGAGATCTTAAATTTCCCTTTCAAAAAACATTCTTTTATCGTCAGACGATCTGCGTATTCACTTGAGCTTCTTATACTTGAGGTCAGTCGAACTTTCCTCTTGTAAAAGTCGCGATACGAATCGTTTGTAACCACGACCTTCGCATTCTCGCCTTACTCGCGTGTTCGTTTCGTTTGCGCACCTGCGCTTCTTCCCATCTCCCTCTTCCCCCTCTGAGCACGTGACTCGGAGGTTATCGGAATCATTTGATTTGCCACTTACCTTCCTTATGAGAACTATTTTATGGCAGGACTCGCGCCAAAGATGCGTGGAATTTTTTTGCAAGAATTCCACGTATCTTATTTCGTATAACGAATTATTTTTATCCATATTCGCATGTCACATTTAGCTTTAGTTCGGTTGCCATAGCTATGTGAACGCAACTGTTGTTTGGTTTTGTTATTTCAGCTGCTTTTATGTCTCTTAATTAAGTGAACATATATTTAATTACGTAATGTAATCATTTCACTCGTAGCGTTCTCTTTTATATAGCAAATAATGGATTAATATTAAAGCAAATGATTATTTATATCCTCTAAATATGTTTCTTAAAGGAAATTCATTACTTTTTTTAAAAAACAGGAGGGGTGGGGGTCCTTGTTAATATATATGAACTAAAATCATGGAATCGGTTTTAATGTTTTGTTAAAAGAATAGACCGATTTAGATAAAGAAGAAAATATTTATTTTGACATTTTCGTACATAATCAACCTACATACAAAAATGTAAAAGAATAAAAAATAAAAATACACAGTTTTACTTTTTTAAAAAAAAAATCCTATTACATGCTGCTCCACTTATCTTTTTAGTAGTGACTACTGTCTGTTTAGATAATGTATTCTGTTGTGAGAATGTGTTGCCACTTTGATTCAAATAAAAATTCATAGAATATTAACATAATTATGAACTCAAACATCATTTTAAATTTAATTATAACGTCTGTTAATTGATTATAAACTTATAAATGCGATTCATCAATGTCAACGTGACGTCATTTAAATAAGTGGCCAATGCTTAACTTAGAGGAGAGAATATAGCGTTTTTTTTTTTTTTTTTTTTTTTTTTAATACAGCTGCGGTTTTTAAAGAGATGGAATGAAATGTTTACATAGTTATTACAAAATTCGTCAAATTTGAAGAATACATTTTCAAAAGGGCCGAATGTGAAAAATATTATTTAATATTTCTACGAATAAAATAATCTACTACATACACAATGACTTTTCTGAAAAATTTCGAGATTTAGGATTTCAAAAAAAAAAAAAAATGTCTGTTAATTTGGTTTATTAAATTAGTACCTCGATTTGTAGTAAATAGTAGATTGCGTCAAATTAAGTTTAAATATCAAAACTATTTCAGACAACACGTACATAGTTGACATTCATATATACTTCTGTCTTGTAACTGTAATGCAATGGAAATTGATTTAATTTCAAGTATCTTCATTTCACTTTTCTTTTCTTTATGGCAACATAAAAATATATACAAAAACATAATACATTTTGAATATGAAATATTTCGTTTTGGTTGAGAACTTCTGTAGTATATTTTTCCTTTCTGCATTCTGTGTTTATCCTTTGGGATTTTGAAGAATCGTACAGGTTAAAAACAAAAGCAATAAATACGAAAGCCTTCAGTCAAATAGTAACGCATATTAACTGAAGTGTTTTATTGCCACTAAACAAGACGACTTAGAAAGCTTTAACACTTTCTAAGCTACTTTATATTCATAAACAAAAAGTGAGACAGGAAAAGAAATAAAAAGTCTTGTTGACATCGAAACGGCGAATACCCGCCAAAAAACAGTCACGCCAAATAAAGTATTAACGTTTGACCTAACAAACTAGTAGTAAGATCAATCAACGGAAGCAGAAAAAAGAAAGAAAAAAAAAGGCCATGACAATGACCTACACAACACCAACTAAAAGAACCACAATCTTTTATTCTTTATTATTATGATTATTTTTTACTCTTCCCTGTAACGTAGACCGGTTTAAGAGGAATTCTTTTTTCCTTCTTTTATTATTCTGCCAGCGTCGGCCATTTCCCTTTCTACCTACTCGTTCTTCCCCCGTTTTTTTCCGCCCGTCTGGCTTATGTCTGCACTCTCTCCGTTGGTTGGTCGGATGGTTGCCGTGGCAACCGACCCACCAATCCACTAGCCTCTTGACTGACTGCTCCGAGACGGAAATCTTCTGGAAAGGAAATTTGCCTCTCTTCTTTCTTTTTACATTTACTATATTCTTCCATTTTTTTTTTATTGTTGTCAGCTTTGTTATTAAATTAGATCGGAGAATTTTCTTTGTGCCCAGAAAACCAGGTCATACTCTCAGATTTAAATATAGGAGAAAGAAAATAAAAGTCGAAGAAAACTTTTCGTTCACTTAGACGATTTAAATCTGTTATATTTTGCTTAGTTTGACCTGATATTTAATGAATTTGAATATTAATATATTTTATACCTCCGATTTGAAGGTAATGATATTTTTTTTAATTATGGAAATCTTTTAAGACTAAATTTTCTTTATTAAGTATTTTATTTTAATGTTCTTATGCATTTAAACAAACGCAGAATTTGCTAAACTTTTTTATAACTGTAGTCTGTGTTTAAATACTCTCAGTTAAAGAATATTTTAAACATTTAATTTCAAAGCAATTTTGGCAACTTTTTTGAGATAATATTATTTTAGAATGGAATATGCTTCTTTCAAATGTTATTTTGATAAATAATTAAAAAAAATCGATTGAATATAGTGCATAATATAAGTCTATTAAGGACTACTTGTCGTCTACTTATAAGTAAATATTAGATAATAATAAAATAAATTTTTTATTAGTTAAAATAGCTCTAACTATAGGTTGTGGCTTACTATAGGTAGTGCTTTTTTCCGAAAAAAACTTTTGAATCGTCGGATGTTTACAATCCTGGTTTCCAATTTATTAATTACAGCTACTTGTAATTAATAAATAAACAATTAAGTTGCGCGAATTTAATGCCGTGTTTTTATTTATACTGCATAAATAATTATTGACATTACTTTTTTAAATTTAAGAATAAAAATGTGAAAAATTGTATATATCTCATGCTTTTAGTTGAACTCGCCAATTTTAAAAACTAGAGATTGTAATGTATGTTCTTTTATAAACAGACATTTTGTCATATGATATAAATTTTAATTGCGTTTTTAATGTTGCGATTCTGAAATTATTATTATTATTTTATTTTTGCGTTGTTTAAAAGTGGTTTAGTGATAAATAGTCCAAAATTAAACTCCTAATTAATTAATCATTAGAGTAAAAAAATTATAAATTCTTTATAAAGATTTTTCTATGAAATTAGCATTGATTGCGAAGGAAATTACTAACTTTATTAAAATTATTACTGTTACTAACTAAAGTTGCTTTTTTGAAGCAAGTATTAAATGATTTATATAAACAAAAGATAGAAATAATAATAGTGTGACAAATATAAACCACTACACATTGCAGAAATGTTTAATATTATTAAAAACACTATTAAAAATTAACCCGGTAATTCTGAGCATTCTATCTATTGGACATACAAAAAAGATGCAAAAATACATTTGTATCTTTTTTAGTTTGATTCAGAAATATTTTTTTTTTAAGTTTGATCTAGAAATATTTTTTTAATTGAAATTTCATAATGTTTGTATTTTTGATTAATTTCTATCTATTGGTTAGTTATATTTGCTTCTTTTTTTGTTTTTTCAAGCAAAT
Organism: Argiope bruennichi; assembly: GCF_947563725.1. Taxonomy (NCBI): domain Eukaryota; kingdom Metazoa; phylum Arthropoda; class Arachnida; order Araneae; family Araneidae; genus Argiope; species Argiope bruennichi. Next base: position 63,198,198 of record NC_079160.1, on the reverse strand, counting down.
TAATTAAGTCAATATATGCTCCCAAATTTCTAAACAGTTTTCAACTGCCATATACAACCATATCGCTAAATTTTGAAGTCAGAGTATAGTTATTCTGACCCCCCCCCCTCCTCCTTCTCTTGAATTTGTTTTTGGGTTAATGCAAGGAATTGGAAAGCAAATTATATATTTTTGATATTCACTTGTTTTAAACTTAATTTTTTTTCACAGAAAAATTTTTAGAGTGATTTTCACTCGCATTTTTAATATCGTTTCTTCAAAAAAATTTTGTGGTTTTCAATTTTACACATAGCTATTTTAGTCGGTTTAGTATAATTTAAAAAAAATGAAATGAAAATGTATGATTTAAATTAATTTGGGCTTTAACGGAATAAACAGATAGCTCTACTAGAAATTAGAAATTTTAACACTTATATGCCTTATTCGTTTTTTATAATTGATTAAAATATGTTTTTGGTTACCATTTCTTGAATAAATAAGGGTAAAAATGCTTTTAAAAATCATGTTTTATTTTGAGAATAGTTTACGCTTTAATAAGAATTTGTTTCCAACTGGGAACACTGCACTTTAATTGAGTAAAAAAAGTTATGAACAATGATAAATATAGTTTAAATACTTTACTTTTCATGTAACAACTTTTAATTCAATAGAATTAAATATAATATTGATAACCGTAAAAACGAAATGAAAACGACATGCAGTTAGTCACAAGTAAAAAATATTTATTTATTTTTGTTTGTTTTTCATCAGTACTCTTGCTGTCACATATGTTGTAAATTGATTTAATATCATTTTCAATATGCATTCTGTTGGCAACAACAAGCATTAGTGGTGCAATCTTATTCTTTCAGGGGAAAAAAAAAATGAATATATTCTTAAAGGCAGAATTCAGCATTTAAGAATTATTATTTATCAAATTATGTTGAATAAATGATTTCATTTATTTAATATTATACTGTTTGAAATTAAATGAAACATATACTGTCTTTTAATATGGTTGGTATCAAAATTAATGATCACAGTGAATGATTGAAATGAAAAGGTTACATTTTTATGACTTCTAAAACATTTTTCCCGCAGAGTTGAGTTGCTTATAATTTATACTCCGTTTGTATGAGACTGAGTAACGACGGAAACAACACCGGATGATCACGTGAGATGCCTAGTGACAGAAGTCTCGTCACAAATCACTTCGGTTATCGCATCGTCCACACCTCCGCGCGCACGCAAAAAATATTAATTTGTAAGTTCGACACCCCTCTGTGTGAAGGCCTAATTGAATACCCCTGTGTGTGCGATGCATTAAAAAATAATCTGCAATAACAATGAATAAGACTACTTTATATTCTATCCCATACATCTCTTCGTGGTGCAAACGATTTCTAGTTATCTTGAGTGGTAAGAAAAGTCGTCTGTATGCTGGGACACGAAAAGAGAGGCATAGTCTGGAAATGGATTATCAAACATTTGAAAGCTGTAGATGAATCTTCCTAGAGGACTGGGTGGAGAAAAAGTGTTATTGTGCATAATTAATTAATTTACATAATACGCTTAATTTTCCGTTAATATAATCATCATTGCCATGAAATGTGTATTTTCACTATACTGCCATTATTAACTTTGAAGTTATGCGTTTTTCTTTTCAATTAAGGTGAATGAAAGGTTTAAGGTTGAATGATATTGTTGAAATGGAAATATTTCAGAATAGATTTATGGTTCAGTGCTCCTATCAGCGCAAGTGTCTTATTAATGTTATTATTATTATTACTTTGCTTATTGGGTTCTTTGGAGGGGCCGCGAAAATTCTATTATTTTTTTGCTTCGAATAATTTTACATCTTGTTACAAAATTAATTAAGAAAACCATTTTAAGATTTCATTAAAATTTGACTAGTAGCTATTTTCAATTGAATTTCCTCTTAGCTTTTATTGATTAATTCTTATTTATTTTGAAAATATGATGTCACAAGGGTCCCCCCCTTAAGAAAAAGAAACAGAAGTGGAAGAGAAGTTTACAAAAATCTTGTAGCACTGCTTTCTAAAAGTATAAAAAGCGGTTCATTTAAAACATATCATAAAAACAAAAATGCTGGCAGATTTTTTTTTTTTTTTTTTGAAATTCTTGCAATACTGAATGAGATTGACAACAATCTACATTTCATTTTTTTTTTACGACTATTATTATCGTTTGGAAGTAAATTAAATTTTAAATGAATGTTTTCTGTAAATGTTCTAAAGACCAAATAGGATAAACTTATTTTCCTAGATTTTTATGGTGATGCGAATCATGGATGATATCCATCTTCAAATTTTAACATATAATGTTATTTATATGATATGTGATTTGTTAAAAGGTATTGTTATTCATTTGGCTTAAAATAACTTCGATTTTAGTGATAAAACTCATAAATTATGCCTTTGAAAATACACCTTCTCAAAACGCTTTAATTATTTGTTAAACTTTTATTTGGAAAAAAATATTATAAATATAGCGCTTGAAGCTCAGTATTCATATGATGTAATTGCATGTTATTTATTTTTTCCCCCCTTGATTTCATACTCAAAATTCCAATTTCTGGTTACAAATTTCGAATTTGTTGATGCATTGCGGAGAAATTCATTACAGGTTCTGAAGACAATTTAGAAAAAAAAAATGAATGAATTAAACTTAAAGCATGCTTCAAGCTTTAGGAAGAAACGATGAAATTCTTCACGGAGTTTGAACGATGTCAGATTATAAAGAATGCTCATTAACAAAGGAAATTCTCGTACTTCGACTTTCCTGATATTTAATTTCTGCAGCACTGATATCAAAGGAGGATGTATTTTAGATTTTTCATGGAGTAATCAGTATAAATCTCTAGTGCGAGGGTAGAACTAAAACTCCGGCTGTTATTTTTCCAGATCTTAAGAGTGTTTATAATGAAAGTGGGAGCTCCAGATTTTTCCAGCTGGATCTTCCGACGATCCCAGCTGGTCTTCAACCTTCACTCGATTTTTTTTTTTTTTTTTTCCTTCGACACATTTCCATTCCAAAAGAAACACCTTTCGCTTTGCAGCATAAGGTGACATTGCGCACACTTCCGGCGTGCATTCTCTTTTCAACCTGCCCTGTACTCTTCTTCTCTCGCCCCAAGTCCCGCGTCCATTACGTGCCTCTAATAAAAGTGGGGGGATGGCAAACAATGAAACAGCTGGCGTGACGTCACCTCACCGGAAATGGCGTCTTCGTCACGTGGGAACAGAGGAAAAGGGGCCAAGGTGCAGGGGAGTTCACTTGTTCTAACACATTCCCCCCTCTTTTTTCTTTCTTTTTTTCTTTCTTTTTTTCTTCTTTTTTTAATATTTTGTATAAAACTCAGCAAATGTAGGACGGCTTTATTTTTATTTTTATTTTTAAATAATTTGTTGAAGTCCAAAGGTGATATAAATAGGCTTTCCTTTCACTTACTTGCAGTGTCGGCTTTTTTAGAAGTGTATGGCAATTTGAACTCTATTGCCATTCTCTTCTCTCACCATATTATTACAAGGGAAAAAAATAATAGAGTTTAGTTCTTCGGTAAATTTCACTTGAATAATTATGTTATCCTTATATATTTTTCTTATAAAAATTTTTGTATTTTTTTACTATTTATAATTAAATAATAATGATTTTTAATTAAATAATTTTTATAACTTTTTTTTTTGTTAAAAAACTAAAAGGTTTTTGACTCCATGTATGCCTAACTTTTAGTAATTTAAATTTTATTCATTTACTTTTATCTGCAATAAATTGTATTTTTTTATTAAATACTAATTCACCCATATCATAAGTTGGCAATAAGTTTTTAGCATTGCGTAAATTTACAGCATTATACTATCCTATTCAAGACTTTAGATGCTTTTACAGTATAAGCTTATTTACATTATATAAAATTAGAAGCTTAATCAGGCTTACTTCCATGCTATTTATGGGAAAACGGCGCATTAAATTAGAATAATATTTTTTAATGAATTTATTGTTTTAATTTCATAAGTAAATTTTGAATTACTCTTTTTTTTTTTTTAAATTTTTTATAGTTGTTTTGAACATTAGTTAGGATGGCAAAAATATACTTCTAGTATCAACTACTATATATATATATATATAATTCCATTCTAAGTCATCTCTAACAGTTAAAAGTTTTAAATCTCAAATAATTATCTTATATAATTAAAACGAAAAGAAAATTTTAATTGCATTAAAAATATTATATAAAGGTCGGTTTTCTCCGATAAAAATAGGGTCAGTGAGATGGGCGGGCACATTACAAAATTATATACGAAATAACCGATTTTTTTAACCCTGCCCCTAAAACTTTGTTTCGCAATGTTTGTATTTTCTTGAATCCTACAGGTAGGATTAGGCATGATCGTTTGAAAACAGTACGAGAAAAATAATGTATCCAGGACTTCTGAGTTACTTTGTATTTTATGTAGTTGCAAGAGAGAAATTATTTACTAAGAAACCTATAAATTTAATGTATGTTTTTTAACATTGTTATGAAATTTGCTAAAATTTTATTATTTTTATAACATATAGAGTAGCAAAGATAAGTAGAACACGGCCATAATGCATTTTTCATTTTGTCACATTTCGTCTAATAAGTATTAGACGAAGTGTGACAAAAAGTAATTAATGTAAGTCAGTATTCTAAACTGCTATTATTCACTAAAAACAATGACCATACTTTTTTTGCAATTAAAGTTTGGAGAAACTAATTATTAATTAGAGCTTTTTTTCTTTTTAAACTTCAATACTATTTATTATTGTCGAGTAAATGTGTGACTTATTTTTTTTAATTAATTAAAAAGTAAAAATTAAATTATACAAACAAATTATTGCTTGGTTTCAAATTTTTCAACTTTTAAAGTTTTTTCTTTGTAAAATACATTACTAGAAGGGATGATATTTTTGCTACAAATAATAGAATTTGCAATGTTAATCAGAATTGATTAATATAATGAAATTCTTTATTGCAACTAATTAGATGTAAAAAAAACTGTGTTATAATTATTAATGTTTATGAATTTAATTTATTTTAAAGAAAATGCTATTGTAAAATTATGTTTAAAAATTATTATTAATACACTTGCGAAACTATAATACACACATAAAAAATTACTGTAAATTTTAACTACATCATTATTGGGAAATTTAATTCGAGCAGTTATTTTGTTATTTAGTAGTATTTATTTTGTGACGGAATAGCACCCCATTTCAACTTTATTGACGGAAAATTCTTCTAATTTATGTCTCAACTTCAATTTACTCTATCAGCTCAGTCTAAAAGAATGTTAGGCTTGTAAAATAAAAATTAGGCGTTTTATTTTTCTTCCTTACTTCCATATAGTTTTTGAAGTATGTTTGTTTTTCATCGTGTATTCCTTCCTCTCTGTCGCACTTTAGATATATTCCAAAAATAGCTCTTTGCCAATCAATTCTGCTGTAGCTCTCAACATAATTTTTCCTTTGAAGTTCCCGAAGACCTCTGTTTCCCACACCATCTTCAAGAACATATTCGAAATGGACACTCTTCTTTGCCCCCCCCCCCACGCCCTAACAATGCTAAGCAGCGGAAGAAGATTTGACTTGTAGCTGGTAGCCAATTTCCCTTTACAACCGGAAGTGCGTGTCGTGCGACGTTCTATTTATTATACATGCACATCCTCCCCCCTCCCGTCCCCTCTCGTATGTGTCATACTGACATAAATGACGCGAGAACATAATTCGCGGTCGTGACTTGCATTCCGAGTGGTATCGGACAAAAGAGTCGGCTTTTCTCGGTATTGTTCTCACCAAACGATTCTTTACAACACAAAGACAATAGAATAAACGATCCTTATAATATTGTCATTATTTGGAAAATATTTGGGTTCAAATCAGGGTGTGTATCGTTGATTTGTGATACTACTGATCGATTATTAGAATAATTAAATTTACAAACTAGTATTAAATTATTTTAAATTAAAACATTAAATAAATAACACATTTCGTTTATGAAAATCAATATATTTTAAAATTTGATTACAATGTAGAATTGACTTTAAAATTATGGAAATTTTTTCGTCTCAACTATAACTGAATAGCTGTTTTTCACATAATTTAATTCCGAAAAACTTAATCAAAAATATTTAAAATTTATCCCTAACATCTGTAGTTTTACTGTTTAGTCTCTCATTCTAGTACTAAAAGTATTTAATTATTAAATTTTTAAAAATTTATAAAGATTTTGGCTTTTTTTTAGTCTGCTTTCTTATGAACTGGAATTTTATTATTCAAATTAAAATAAAAAGGCTAACTAACTGTCTAGTAATTTGCATAGTTGCAACCAATTTAAATTAAATAAACCGAATTCTTTTTTTAAGATTGTTCTTGCATATTTTAAATATAACGAAGTGAACAATTATATTATCTTGGTTGTTTTTAATTTGTTTAAATTTTGAAAAAAAATTATTATGTTATTGATTTAAATCTTCTAAAAATATTGTAAATATTTTTTTCCACCTTTTTAAGTATTGCATTCCATTTTCTTAGCTTTGATTATTTCACATGAATCAGCTATTACTTTTCGTCTGTCAGACACTTATTGTTTACTCTTAAATACCATCGATACTTTTTATGCAAGCATCTGTATCACCGGTCATTTAAGCTTAGATTTTCAACTTTTTCCAGCTGGCAGCGATGCCATACATCATCAATGAAAGAACGATTTTCTCCTTTGGCGATATGTTGGCGAAGAATGGCAACCCTTTCGATTGAAACAGAAAGTTGTCCGCCATTCAAGTTGGAAGTTATTTGGCTTTTAATCAATCCTCACCCTTGCGAATGACAGTTACGATTTTTAAATAACTGATTACAGCATTTTTTATTTTCATTCCGCATTGAAGTTTGGTTTCGTTTCAGTAGCCTGGAGCGTACTTGACCAAATCCTCCCCCCCCTTTCCAATCGCTTAAAGCTTTTCCCCATAAATAGATTGCATTCTTTTGAACTTAGTTACTTTTATGAAAGCGTTGAATTCGATTCTTTGCGCAATTTATTTTTAATACTTACAGTCCAATGATCTTTGATTTGAGTAACTTTTTTTTTTTAATTTTTAAAATCTGGTGAAAGCGGAAGTTTGTTGTAAACATGGTGCTGTGATCTAAAATCATTGAATCATTGTTTTAATTCACAAAATTTTATGATTTAATTTACATTATATAGTAAACTCATTGGATTTGAACATTTCAAAAATACGCGTTATTTATAGTAAAGAATTATAAAGTAAAATCTATAAGGATTAGAAGTATCTGTAAGAAAAGAAAGATGTCTATTTCTTACAACAGTAATAAAAGTTTTTAAAATACTTTTTCTTTTATAAAATATATTATTTTTCAGGATCAAATTTGCACTTTCAAATATCTCTTGTATGTAGTTTCCAAGAATTAGAAGAGAAAAATAAAATTAGAATGAACTTATTTAGAATATTTTAATACAAACAAGTGCAACTGTATCGCTGTTATTTAAAAGATGAAACATTTCCAAAATTAAATTCTTATGCGATCTGTCTTCGGTTCAGGTTACTAAAATAATGGAGACTCCATTTTAATTCCATTCTTGAATACTTTTTTCAAATCAAAACAAATGAAGATTAAAATCTGCTCTTTGGAATAACAGGTTGTTGTTGGAAGATTTGAATAGAAATCTGATGATCCATTTGAATGTTTTAGACCACCAACGATGATTTTCAAAAATTAGACAGCTGATTGATTTTCATTGCGCTCGCAAAATTAGAATAAATAGAATTTGTTTTTCCTTGTATCAATCTGATTCTCTTAAGAATAAAGAAAGCTTGCAACCAAGCTTTTGAAATAATGTCTTTTAGGAATTTTATCACTCTTTCTAAAGTTATAAAACTGAATATCATGATATTTAATTTCATTCATTTTATTTCAAAAATACGTAGAATAATTTTTATAATGATCAGTTTATTTCGAACGCAAATACAGAATGAGAACAAATTACTATTATTATCATCATTCTTTAGTTATTAATTTCGATAAACAATTCTTCCAATCTCGCTGGTTCATTTTAATTTTTAAAAAATGTGAAAGACAATATATTTTAATTGATCGGTTGTTTAAGATCGGCTGGTAAACAAATAAATCGATTGCAATGTTCTAAAACTGATATTGAATCGGCTATTCATTCAGTTTTCTTCCTTAAAGAAACTTCAGGAATTTCCCCCCCTTCGTTACATTCAGTTTGATTTTGTACTTCATGTCATCATCTGAAATTGTATTGTTATCGCATCTTAAAATCATGTCATTTCATCGTAGTATTTAGAATTTATTGTACAAGCTGATTTTCGCTATATTGTTTTAGCGGATGTTAATTCGATACTTATTTGTAACTGCCCCCTTTTTTTCCCTTATAAAACTGAGCTCTGCAGATATTTTGATGTATTTATAAATTTTATTTTTTACTATGGATAGCAACGTTGTTATATTATTTGTTGATAATAAATATGGCGAGTTTGACAGAAAATTGATATTTCGAAATATCTTTTTTTTTTTATGTATCAATTTTGGAGGAAGGAAAAAATTGACTTTGTTCACTTTCGAAGCAAAAATGAATATCATTCCTAGTTATGCAGCTATTCAGATAATCATATAAAAAGAAAATGTCGTTTCGATTCTTACTGCAGGTTTTATTTCAAATATTAGATTTTATAATGAAAAAAAAATATTAACATCTTATGATTTCATAATTTCTTAAAATTGAGTCTACATCCGATTTTAACTCAACTCGAAGACTGTTTTAGAATGATCTTCGTGTCGAGAACTAGGCGGAATCATTTGAATCGGGATCAAATGAGAGAATTGCACCTGAGTTGGCATCCCTCCTCCAAACTTCCGCACCACGCCTTCTTCTCTTTCTATTTTTTTTAATTAAGTAAAAGGTTTTTTTTTTTTTTTTAAATTAAGTAAACTCTTTTGTACCTCATTTTACAAGCAAAACGTATTCTCATGCTATTGTATTCGGGATAACTTAGAGAAGCATTAGTAAAACTGATTAGTATCTTCTTTCTATTAAGATGCTTCACAACATATTTGTACTCTTGTTGAACCATTATTGGTGTTAGAGCTCGAAATGTTCATTATTATTTTGATTCCACCTGATTTCTTCCTGTCAAGGGGGTGGCTCCCTTCTGGCCTTCGTCCAATCCTGGCAGATGATTTCTTTGTGCAGCTGCTGGCAACACAGGAGGCCTTCCGCCCTCCCACCGACTCATAAAAAGATGAGGGTGGGGTGTGGAATAAAATGGGACTCAGCTATTTTGTTCATTATTGAATTTCGTTTATTGAATTTTTTTCTTCTTTTTAATTTGTTGCTGAGTTACAAGTTAGCGATTAAAAGTATTTCATGGTTAGAAAAGAAATGAAAAATAAAAATGAATTGCTAATATACCATTGTTTATTTGAATATCGTCAAATTTCTGTTGACTCATTTATTGAATTTTCATTTTTTTTTCTATTTAAAGATAATTATTTACAAATTTGCAATTGATAGTATTTCGTGATTAGTAAAGAAATGAAAATAAAAATTAATTTTAACCCCTTAATAATCATTTTGTAGAAGATTACCAAAAATTTCCAATATATCCAGAATATTTTCAATACTATTCTCGGGGTTTTTAAGTTAAGTGGTTAATGTAGTTTTGTTTATTTGAACACCTCTGAAACTCTGAACTGTGTATAAAATATTCGGACTGTGTAAATTATTAACTTTCGTTTTTTTTTTTTTTTTTTTTTTTTCTCTTCCCAATCTTTAATGCATTTTTTTGTTTGGAAAAATATTTGTCATTTCATTTTCGATTGACAATTATATTGTTTCTCTTAAAAGAATGATTTTTATAAGCTATATTTTATAACTATTTATGCGTGAAACTTATATATAATTTTGTGCCAATAATGTTTATCTAATATACTTTATCGTTTATAATGCGTTTTATATTCCTCTTCTCATAAAATTCCCTTTATAACTATTTCATCTGTTGTTGAATATAAAATATATGTCGTTAATTTTTTTTTAATGGAAAATTCTTCCTTTTTATGGTTTGATCGTGCACCCCAGGTACATATGATTGTATTTTTTCATTCTATAGTTCGTTTTTGTTCTTAATTTCTCCCCCGCCCTCCCCCCCATCTTTTTTTATATCTATAAAACTGAATGACCATTTGTTTGTTAGAACTTTGTACAATTTCATACCTTTTGGTGAATTGGTTTTTTTTTTTTTTTGCGCCTAAAAAGTTTAACTGAGCTATTAAAAAGATTTGCGCCTCTGTATTAGGGAGATAAATTTAGAATTAAAATATTTAGGGTTTTCTTTTCGTACTATAATTTCTAAATAAATCGCCAAACAAATATGATTTTTTACACAATCTTATAATTAAAAAAGAAAATCCGCTTTATGCGGACAATTTCATTATTATTAATTTAAACATAATTTTTTATTAATTCTAAATTTTTTACGATTTAAAAGTATATTTTTTGTGCTTTTTTCTAGCTAGAAATAGCTATAAATAGAACTTAATAGACGCTAGCAAAGCAGCTACAGTGCTAGTAAGTTTATAAACTTTAATAATAAATCTTATTCGACCAAGATCGCTCACCTCTCTTTTGACTAGTGCCATGCCATCTAGTGGAGAAATGTGAAAACATTTCGCACATGATCATTAGCGTAGCGGTAGAAATGAATGACCGAATCCAAGACTTGATGTCGAGTAGTAAAGTTATTTAATGATCGAATGTCGCGTCACTACTTTTTATTTAAAAAAAAAAATGCTGGAAACCGTACTTATTTTAGCTACAATCTTGGTGTACGGATTATTTTAGGATGAGTCTCACTGTTAAAAAAAGCACAATTAGATGACTATCAGAAATTAACCGCTATAAGATACATCTTTGCTTACAGTAAATAAAATTTCATTTTCCACCCAATTTTATATTATATGTTTACAAGATATATCGATGCAGTAAGAAATTGGGCATAGTTGGGTTACTTTTTTTCTTAATCCCGATTCTAATTAAATATATATATATATATATATATATAAAGGAAATCTATATTTAACTTGATTCCAGCGGTCTTTCAACCAATTGAAAATATATGTATGATTAAAGACATTTTTTTATATTCAGATATATTGGCTTTTTAAATGTAAACGAATTTTTATGAATCGTCTTAACTCTATAATAACATTATCCACTTTTTTTTTGGGAGGGGGATCGAAACGATCGTTATATAATTCTGGTAGGTCAATCCTATACTCAACACTATTATAAGGCTTTAATTTTTAACTAACGAATATAACTGTATAAAAATTATTTGAAATGAAAGAAGAAAATGGACTGTTAAGAAATTGTCGCTTACTTTTTATTATACATAGTGTACAATCTGTAGACAAACTTTTTTTAATGGTAAAAAAAATTTTAAACCTCGTTTTTGATAATGCGCGAGCTTTTCAGAGAGTTAAAAAACAATATTTTTAATTGTGAGCTGAATTCTACAGAATTGTCAAATGGCTACAGTATTAAAAATTTGAACTACACAAATATCTCACGTCTCAATTATTTACTATAAGATTAAAACTTTTGCATTCATTATATTTTTGTGATATGAACCCTAAAGTTATTGCAGCTAGAAAGTTTCCGAAGCTAATTATCGAGGAAGAAGGTATTTATCATTAAAATTAATGAAATAAGGCAGTAAATGAAACTTTTATTTGTTTTGTTCTGCTTTTTGAAGTAACAGGACTGAATCGAAATTTTATTACTTTTCTATTTGATGTTTTGGAAATTTAAATAAAGAAGAAAAAAGCGTCCTTAAAAGTACGGAAAACAATTCCAAACATATTTTTACCCATTCTTATTAATGATTCATTGAAGACATATTGAAATTATATATATATATATATATATATATATATATATATATATATATATATATATATATTTGTGTATGTATGTGTGTTTAATTGGTTGCTTGAATCAGGTAGAAATTTTTTTTATATTTATATTAAAATGTATTTAGCTGAATGATTTGAACTTCTTTTAATTTTGTACTACAATTATGTTTATTTAATATTTAATTTTATTAAGTGTATATTTTTCATATTTAATATGCTTTAATATTCATTTTAAGTTTGCTGATATATCTTATCTTATTGTAAATATGTTAATGTTTCTGTTATTTTTGTTTATTTAAAAATATGGATTTTTTTTAAAGCATCAGTATTCATATAAAAGTATGCCAATGCTTTTTATTTCTAGCAAGTACACACAAGTTATGAATACTTTTTTAAAAGTACTGATCCTTTAAAAATGTAATTATATATATATATATATTTGTTCCTTTTCTTTTTGATTGTGAATAAATATTTAAATGTCCAAATTTCTTGTTTGTTTTCATAATAATAAAAATAATTTGAATTGTTATGCTTTAAATTTTTTTTAATTAAAAGTAATCTATAAATTTTGGAAGTATTATCTTAGAATTCTGATTTTTTGTTCTTATTTCATTATCTGTATAATAGATTTATTATTCTTTGATTGATGATTTTTCTATGTACTATATATTTTGCATTTACTTCTGTTTAATGTTTTATTTTCTATTCTTTCCAGATAAAGCAAAGGATTTTTTTGATGATGCATCCATGGAACATGTGAGACACAATTTGTTCCAGCTCAGTTCCATAGAAGGAATGAACTGTGGGGGTCCACCTTCTGCCATTACATTCCATAGCACAGTAAGTTGATTTTTGTTTAACTTATTTATTTTGAATATTTCATTGCTATAAGAGTTGTCTGGGGCAGAGAATCAAATATCAATTTACCCTTAGCTGTGCTTTTTTAGTATTGTAATTAAAAAATGTGGGAAAATTATTTAATTGGAACAATTATAATTTATATGTTTTTCAATTTTTTTAAATGATGTGTCATTAAATTACAAAAGAAGATTAATAAATTCTTGAAAATCCTGTAACATTTTTTGAATTTAGATCATTCTGTGTATATTTTTTTAGATGAAGAAAGGGAAAATGTGTAAAATAGAGAAGTTCAATTTTTAGTAATTGAAAGGTTATTTAATAAAGATGTAATTTAACAGATTGCAAATTTTTTTGACAACCTCCGAATAATTTTTTAGAGTTCAGATAAATGATGAAATTTTATTTTAAAGTTTGAAATTTGAAGTGTGGTGCATGATGTTTTAGTTTTGATTGCTAAATATTTATTGTTTTTTATCAAAGTTTAAAAAATGGAAATTTGAATTATTATTTCTCAAAGTCAATTCTTACAAAACAAATTTTTCTATCTATTAATAGCATATAATATTTATTTGAATTATGGCAATTTATTAAATTATGTTCATATAGAAGAATTTATTTTAATTTAATCTATTAGTGATTAATATATTCTTAATACTTTCATTACTTTTATAATTATTTTATTTTTACAAGTTCATTTATTCTTTTTTCATACACTATGTAAGATCTACTTTTGAGACTAATTGATTGATTTTTTTTAAATATATAAATCAGAATAAATGTATTTAAAAAGCATTTTTTTTCTCCAATTTTAAAAAAATGTTAACCAAACTTTAAAACTTTTTTTTCTAATATATAAATTTTTAGAATTTCTTAAAAATCAAAATCTTTGTACATTTTTTCCAGACTTATTAATTTATCTCTTTGTTAAATTTTGTGTAGGTTGTTGGAAGAAGAGTTGATCCTACAGGCAAAGTACATATTCTTCTTCACTGGAATCCTGAAGACATGTAAGAAATATTTTTAAAGTAGTTTCTGTTTGCAATCTGGCAACCAGTATATTTTTTTTATCACATTTTATTACATAATCATTTTTAAAATTAACTGAATGTAATGGATATCTTTCAAAATGACTTACTGTGGACAACATTTTAGTGTTTCTTACCGATAATAATTCTGTTGTTAATATTCAACTATTGAAAAATAATGAGGAGGAATCTGAAATAATTTCTTTAAGAGTATGTTTGGAAATGTATGGTGGGGGGGAAAATGAATTCTATGTAACATAAAATGGTTCCCCCCTTTTTTGGATTTGAATGAATACATTACTAAAAATAAAACATGGATTTCTGCATCTTGAATTCACTTTTGTGTTATAATTTTACAATACTTTTCTTGTGTCTATTTTTTAAAAAACAAATTTCTTGGGGAAAAAAGAGAGAGAGAGTGCATTTATGATGTAAATTTATTGCTGAATTACAAGTCTGAGTACTGAAAAATTCCTGCTGTGTAATTACTGGATAGCTCTAGTTTGAGACACATCTCATTAAAATAAATTACCATTTTCTCATGTTGCTAAAACTGGTTTTATTTTGTCACTCTTGAACTCACGAAGAAAGTCTTTGTAATTGTTAGTGTATCAGTAAAGTATGTGTGTGAGGAAGGGATGGGGAAACATCTGATTGATTAGTTATTTACTTTTACTTAAACTAACTTTTTAATTAGTTAACAATCATAATGATGTTTTCAAAAATGCTTATTATTTTTTTATCTAGTAAATATCAAAAAAAAAAAAAATATACAATTTTAGTAAATTATTATAGATCAGCTTTGTCCACTTATATGAAAATGGATTTGAGGCAACATTGAATTATATTCAGATATTCATTCAGAAATTGATAATATTTATTGTTAGTAATCTTTCAGTCTTTTTGCAAAATGATTTTCAGTTTCATGGTTTTTATAAAATAAATTTTTGAGTACGTGGCATGTTAATTTCATAGATAAAGCACAAAGTTATGAGAAATCAATGTAATATAAAGAGATTAGTATAGAAAGTTATATTTTTTTATTTGGATACAGGTTCTTTAAGATAAGAATTGCATATTAACAGAATTGCGAACGTATTTTACTTAAAAAAATAATAAAATTCAGCAGATCTTATAAAAACATCAATATTTGGAAACATAAATTAATCATAAATTGTCTCTATTACCTCTGCTCTGCAGTATTTAATCCTTATTGCTAAATTTGTTCTGAAGTTATTCTTTTTAACATGCTACTGAGCAGAGATTTTATAATAATTCCAATGTCTGATTTTAATAAAATGAATGTTATAAATGTAATTTAAATATTATGCTATTCAAGAATTGGAAAAATTCTTATATGCAAGATCTTAATAAAGCGTAAAAAAATGAAAAATCATGTCATACATATTGCTTTTATTTTAATATTCATATATACATGATAAATGAAGCTTTCAATTTTCTGTTAATCTTGCAGTAGTTACCACATGGTATCAATATTGCCACTAAATATAATTATTCAACGCACATTCACACACACATTGCTGATAACCCTTCATAACAACAACAACAAAAAAAATTATATAATTGTCATATAGTTTGATTAGCTCTAGGTAATCAGAAAAGTGCCGAAAAAATTAAATAGCCTGAAAATTTTTTTTCTCACTTATTGTATATTTT
Organism: Argiope bruennichi; assembly: GCF_947563725.1. Taxonomy (NCBI): domain Eukaryota; kingdom Metazoa; phylum Arthropoda; class Arachnida; order Araneae; family Araneidae; genus Argiope; species Argiope bruennichi. Next base: position 63,182,662 of record NC_079160.1, on the reverse strand, counting down.
TACTTAATTGTATTATTTTGTTTCAATTATGAACACTGAATTAAAGTTTTTAATTTCGTACAGGATACCAGACTCATGGATACCCGAATCCGAAATCCTTTCCAATCTCCAGAAAACCATTCCACTTTCCAAACTACCTCGACAAGCCCTTCAGCTGCCCTCGATGGTCGCACTCAGCAAGACAGGGATTGTTGCACGTCCAGGGAAACGCAAGCGCAAGTGAGAGATTGAGAAAATTAAAAAAAAAAAAATGATTAAAAAATGACAAAACTTATCACCATTTAAGTGCCACATCCAACAGCTTGTGGAAACTTCTAATCTTCAAGCCTCGCTCTCATCACATCATCTGTGTCATTCAAGTCACTTCCAAAGTACCATTTGCAGTACTTTTCAGTTGTGTAATTTATTTTTGTGGCCTTTAGTGTACCATCACCTATTGCCATCAGATTTCTTTGCATGAAGTTTGGAGAGAATTGAACCGAAAAGGGTTGAAACTGATAAATAAACACTGCTGGGTCTCTCAGAATGTCAGGTCTGCAGAGTGCCTTTTTTCACCCTTATAACTTCTACATTCACCTGTCTCAACTTATCCTAGTGACAATTTGTGGAACAGACAGGTGACAATTGTTTTTGAAAAAAAAAAAAAAAAAAACTTAAAAAATACGAAGTTGACAAAATAATACCTCAAGAGAATGATATGGAGTTAATATATTTGCTGGAATGCAAAAAGCTGGATCTCATTTTCCTGTACTTTATACTTACATTTGCGTTTGCTGTAATATATTTTGAGATTTTTCTTGCTTTTTTGCAGTGGAATGATTCTGTAAATCAAAATAATTGATGTAATTTATTACTGAATATTATTTATTATCTATGGACCTTATAACTTTATTAAAAAGTAGGATTTCTTTTCTTCAAATAAGTATGAAATATTTTGCAAATCCCACAATTATTGTTTTGTTGGCTATTTTTTTTGGGTGTGAATATCCATAATTTTTATTTTATTATTATTTTCATGTATGCATTTTTGATCTTAAAAATTGTTTTTTTAAACACACCTCTTGATCTACTTATTAATTTCTTAATAGCTTATAATTTTGTCTTATTATTAATTTGAAGTTTTAAATTGAAGGGGTTCAAGACATCGCTTTTGTATGCATGAAATATTTTAAATATTCAATAACTAAGATTTATTCTGAAATGCAAAAAAAATATAATGTTCTGTTTAATTACAATTTTTTTTATTTAAATTGTTGAAACTATTTATGTTACAGTACATGTATTTTTAAACAAAAACTACTTAATGATATTTAAATTATTTAAAAATTATCTTTTGTAATTGTTGAAATGGTATTGAAAGTACTTATTGTAAACTGAATATTTAGGAAAGAATGTCAAAAAAAGAAGAAGAATCAAATCTGAAATATTGGAGGATTACTGTTATTCTGTGTGTAAAATTTTTTTATACTGTTGAATAAGTCAAAGCCTAAACATCATCACTAAATGATTTTCAGTATCACTGCCTATTGTCAATAAAGTACAAGGTGAACTGTTGGCATATAACTGTAATTCAAAATGTATATCAACTATTTTTATATCATTGCCATGTAGAAAGAATTGTTGAAAGATATATCACTCATAAAAAAATTGCACAGAAGAGGAATTGGAAGGTCTGGAGGATGTTTTTCTGCAGTATCAAAAAGAAAAAAAAAAGTGAAGAGAAGTGATTAAAGTGTAGATAAATTAGCCTCAGTTGGTGTGAATAGTGGTTTATAATGTTGTTCTCATGGAATTGTCAGTGTTAATAGGAGCTCTGTGCGCTATCGTATGTCTTGTATTTTACTATGCCATGTTTTGTGTGTCATGTTTTTATTTTCTTATCTTTGGCTATATTATTGGACTTCTTCCTGTGGACATGAGTTTCAGCAAAGCCTAAGTAAATTAATTCCATTCAAATTGTACAAAAATGTCAAATTTACATTCTAAATTTTAATGCCATTCCTGTCTCAAAAACAATTATGTGGATAGCCTATTTTTTTTTTTTTTTTTTTCAATCTAAGAATTATTTGTTTTTCTCCCTTATTTCATCATCTGAAAATGTAAAACAATTTAAGAACTGTTCTTCTTAATTAAAAAAAACTAATTTGGATATAATTAAATTATTGTTATTTAAAAAAATCCAACTATAATAATTCGGAATGATGTTTTTTTTAGTTGTCTTGGGAATTTATAATATCCCATGTGTATTGCATATATTAATATGATCACCATGCAAGATTATATTAATGCATTTTATAAAATTTTAAAATTTAGGTATGAATAATATACATTTATTTGAAAAAAATTATATTACTAATATGTTAAATACATTTTTATCTTCATAAAATAATTGAAAACATTATGACACTCTTTTTTAATGAATGCTTGAGGAAGAAGTCCCATAATGCACCACGACGATTAAGAATACTGTATTTGAAGCACTGATACTTCTAAAAGTGCATCTTGTAGATAGGTACAATCATTTCATAGTCCTTTGTTTAATATTTTGTATTTGTAGTGAATTTCTTGTGTTTGTGATGATTCATTAGCCAAGGTTTTTTTTGTTATTTAAATACTTTGAAATTATCAGAATAGTCTTTTTTAAAACTGGTTTCCCAGCAAATCCTTTCTCCACCTCACCCATTCTGTTTACTTTCCCCCTCCAGCATTTAACTCATGGGACCAATTCCTTTTCTACTTTTTTCAACACAAAGAGTTGAATAAACTTTGATGTAATCAGTAAAACATTTTGGCATTAAATCCGAATTTCTTTTTTAAATTGATTTTTGACTGTTTTATTTTAAAAATTGAATGACTATCAAAATAGTAATATCAGTTATGCAGAACATCCAACTTCATGTGATTTTTTTTTTTTTTTTTTGCCTGTTTCATATAGTTTTTAATGGATTGTTTTTATTTTATTTGGTTATAAACAACTATAAGAAATAGTTGATGTGATAGAATTTTATTTTAAATTAATTCTATATAATTTTCACTTCAACTGTAGGTGTAAGTTTGGGCATATACCTATAGATTTGTTCAAAGAAAAATAAATAATTGAAATAATATTTAATTTTTGCAGGTTTTTTTAATACATTTATTTTTCTTTGTAAGCTCTCTAATAATGGAATTTTAATTCTTACTATTTGGAAGAAATAAACTAGGAATTGATAATCAACCTTTTGTATAAATTAATAGATAGAATTATAACAACAATTTTTTCATCTAAATTAAACAAAAAAAGTATATTTGTTGATTGAAATTTTGTAAAATTAAAATTATTCCAAAATATTTAATGATGAAAAATTTTTATTCATGAACTTAAAGGCATTAAAAATATCCATTTGAAAGAAGCTGGAAAGTCCCTTTTAATTTAGAACTTAAAATAGATTTAATTGAGTGCAGAAAATAAGCATTCTCAATTAAAAACTTTAAATTTTTTCTTCTTTTATGGGGTTTAATGTAATGCAAAAAGAAATATTTGTTATAATGTAATTTATTCAAGTTTCTCATAGAATTGGTCCTCTTAAACATTTGATTTTTATATTAAAACTATTCAGGTAAATTAAAAAAAAATGTCTATAATATTTGACTAATTTTTGTAGTTTTGAAAATGTTCATTGGTATTCTAAAAAAAAATTTTTTTAGTGATTTTTTTAATTACATTTTTTTTCTCTTAAAAAACAAATAAAATTTTAAAATTAAAATTTTATAAATGAAAAATAGAAAACTGTATTTAAATTAAATGTTACATTTGTGAAAATTTTATTCCATAATTATTTATTGTAAAATATGTGTCTTCCCCTTTTGATCAATCAAAATGTTGCTGAAAAATGTAATACCTTTGTTGTTGTAGTAAGGATTACTTTTCTTTTTATTAATCATTTTCTATTATTTCCACTGTAAATGTTAATTTCTGAAAGAAATATCTAAAGTAAAATGGGATAGTTTATGAAAGTAAACTTATGAAATTGGAAAGGATTTTTACATTTGATTGTATTGATTTCATTTTAAAAGTGTTTTCTAAGTTTTTTGTTACAATATCATAAAATAATTTATGAAGGGAACAAATGCATTCATTTATATAGCATGTTTCTTACTTGTAAAAAACGAATACAATAGTTCAAGTCATATTGAAATAAATTTTATATTTAAGTGAAGGTTTTAATTATAAGAATTTTTCTTTTCCTGGATTTGTTTAATAGCTATTTCTGCAAAAACTAATAATCAATACAATTTTTATTGTCTGGGATACTACATTCTGAGTTTACACTTTCTAGATATTTTTTGAATTGTTAAGGATAAACTTCAATTTCTCTTTTTATGATATTTTGAATTCTGCATACTGTACTCATGTAAAGCCTTACACATATGTGCATTTTATCTTGGAAAAGTTTATACATTTAATATTGAAACCTTCTGAACACAATAGTTTTCAGGTTAATGTATACTCCACTGTAGTTAGATTAGCTTCTTCATATTGTTATTTATAGTGTTTGTGTGGGGTTGTAATGCAGTTCATAATGTGTATTTATGTAATGGAGACTAGTATGGAAAAAAATCAGCTACATCACTGCCATATTTTATATGTGTTTTTATATCACATATACTGTGTTGTATTTATAATAGTCTCTTGCAAAAGTACTGCCCTTTCGCTAGATTTTAATTTCATATGTATTAAATTGAATTTCATTTCCATCGTCAAAGGGCAACAAGTACAAAAACAAACCATTACATCTTTTCATGTTTGCTCTTTACCAAAATATTGTTTCATAATGAGTTTAAATCAAAGATAAAAGCCCCATAAGTGAAACAGTGTTGAAATTTAGAGGTATTTAACTTTTCATGTCATATCTTAAAAAGAGAGCAATCTTATTAATTTAAAAATAGTAGTAAATAAAATAAAATATTTTAAAGTTTTTTTTTACCCATATTTAGGAAAATCATTAATTAAAGGTTGTTTCACTTACATTCTATGCAACTTTTACAATTACTAAATTTGAAGATTTCATAAGTGCATTTTATGGTTTAAAGATTACACTCATGCCTTTAGTTTTACAAGTGCCATAAATGAGGTCTGCTGAGACTTACTAAAAACAGTTTTTAAATTTTATAGATTACATAATTTTCTTTTATACTTTCTTTGTAACCTGCATTATTAAAAATTAAAGTATTTATTCAGAATTTTTGGAAACAATTTGAAAGTTTGATTTCATAAAACATTATCTCTAGGCTTTACTGCCTAGTTTGAAATGGATATGTAATGAAATATCTCTGCGGTTTATCTGTAGGATACTAAAACTGACTAAATGCTTTGGGCTTAATGTCATAAGTGTTATAAATATTATTTCTGTCTTTTTTTTCGCCAGAAGTAAAAAAATTGACCACATCTGAAATATTTAGTGGAGGGTCCATAGTGTCAGATTACATCATAGAATTTGCATCTAAAAATATTTATTGAGAATTAAACATAATAACCCTGACATTTTATTTCAATTCCAAATTGCATATTTGCATAAAAGTTTTTTTTTTTTTTTTTTCACAAACAGTTGTAGAATTTTTAAAATTAAAAACCATTTATATTTTTTTATTTATATTCATTTGGTTTTTGTCCAAGAGAGTAGAAACTATTCACATAGTTTTATTCTTCAGTGTTTTGTACTTTTGCAAGGGGCTTGCATCAGAGTTTTCCTCAATTGTGATTCTGAAGAGACCAGAGCTCAAGACCATCGAAGTCCACTGCCTCTAAAGGGGACCCACTATGTGGGTATCCTGACATGAGTCAAGTATTTTCAGTCTTTGATTTTTTTTATACTGTCACGATTATACATTGTAATAGCTTATTGTATACGACTGTTTTCCCACTCGTGCTGCTGCACTGTAACCTGTTATACATGATTTTTGTATACATTTGCTAATGATACATGATGGGTTGTAAAAACATTCAAACTTATACAGAATACATAATGTATTTGACTGTCTTCATGTTTCTGATTTTTTTTTAGTTACACATACATAATATTCGTTCATATTAAAAACTTAGATGTGGTTGCAGTCAGGATATAACTGAAATTAACTATACTTTTTACATTCTAAATTCTGGAATTTCCAGATTTATTCTATATAAATTCATTTTTCACATGATGGGATGTAAAACATCCAAACTTATACAGAATACATAATGTATTTGACTGTCTTCAAGTTTTTGATTTTACTTAGTTACACATATATAACATTAATTCATAACAAAAATGCAAATGTGTTTGTAGTTTGGATATAACCGGAATTAATTGTATTTTTTACATTCTAAATTCTGGAATTTCCAAATTTATTGTATGCAATTTCACTTTTCACATGATGGCATGTAAAACATACAAACATATATAGAATGCATAATATATTTGACTATCTTTAAGGATTTTTAAAACTAATTATTTATTTACATATCAATAAAATAACTTTAAATAAAAATCGTAGAGATGATTGTAGCTAGGATATATTAAAACTCTAAATTTTAAATACAAATTCATTATTTTTTTAAAATCTTGTTCTGGAGAGGGAAAAAAGTTTCCGTTGTATGGAAGATATTCTGATTAAACGCAGAGCATCCCTGAACGTTGAGAAGAGACTCTTATTCTCATTAGCAAAATTATTTTTCTGATTTCTGATGTAAATTTTTCACATCACAAATCATTTTCCAGATTCCATAAAAATTCTTTGCAATTATGCTTCTCTAATGCTTAACCCTTTGCGGTCGTCTGTCTGCTTTTGGTCACCAAAGCATTTTTACCGTTCCGATCGTATGTCTTCTCTCAGCCACCACAGCAAAGAAACATACTCAACTTGTATTGTATTCGTTGTGTCTTAATCTTCATTTAGGATATATCAGTTTACACTTACTATGAAAGAACAAAAACAACTAAGGAATTTATTCACGAACCAATACGGTGCTTCTAAAACTTCGTGATTAGAAATCCTAATATTAATAGAGCCGCCTCTGACTCGCCATGCAAGATGCCGTAGCGAGTCAGTTGCATCTCGAACGTAAAGAAATCGACAGTCTTTGGAGATACTGTGTAAAATTCGAAATAGTATTTTACAAATTGTTTTTACTGTAATTTGGCATTCTTGCACTTTAAGATATTTCAAAAATAATACTCCAAAATGGCAAAAAGAAAGTTACCGAAAGAAGTGTACTGTGAAACTGAAACCAGCGATGATGAATCTTATTTTGACAATTTGAGCACTGAATTTGATATTGCAAGTAATAACATGGAGCATCGTCCTTAGATATAGAAGAAAGACTTAATGGCAGATTACATATATTGCGGCACTGTTAAGACATCATAAGTACTGTCTGTGCTGTCTGTTCCAACAGAAAACTCAAGGCGGAAGACGCTAAAAGAATTATTTTTGCGACTACTTGTCATTGAAAACCAAGACTTCACATTGGAGATTGTTTTGAAAGATTCCACACGATGGCGAATTATAAACTATAATTTTTACAATAAAACATTGCATTAAAACATATCATTATGTTTACAATATCGGAGTTACCAAAGAATGAATAAATTGTGTTTTTTCTTCATAATCTTGCATACTATGTATCACTGCTCGCTCAGCGGAAATTAATCCCGACCAGCACGACACCTACATCCAAATTTAATACAACCGCAAAGTATTAATAAGCTAACTACAAGTTCTAGATGAAAATAAAAGTGTAGAGATTTTTTATATATATCAAACTTAAATCACACTAAACTTTCAAATGTCAATAAAAATATATTTACATAATTATTTCATTTCTTAAAAAGTTAAACTATTGCATCATACAACTTACTGAAAGTATGCCAAAATAAGAATATTATCATGTTAGAAATGTAAATCTCTGCTAAGGAATTAAATCGGGTTCCTTGCAATGTAAAATCATTGACATCCAAATTCCATTGGCGCCAAAGTTAGCTTTATTTTTTGGTAAAAGTTAAACTATTGCATCATACAACTTACTGAAAGTATGCCAAAATAAGAATATTATCATGTTAGAAATGTAAATCTCTGCTAAGGAATTAAATCGGGTTCCTTGCAATGTAAAATCATTGACATCCAAATTCCATTGGCGCCAAAGTTAGCTTTATTTTTTGGTAAAAGTTAAACTATTGCATCATACAACTTACTGAAAGTATGCCAAAATAAGAATATTATCATGTTAGAAATGTAAATCTCTGCTAAGGAATTAAATCGGGTTCCTTGCAATGTAAAATCATTGACATCCAAATTTCATTGGCGCCAAAGTTAGCTTTATTTTTTGGTAAAAGTTAAACTATTGCATCATACAACTTACTGAAAGTATGCCAAAATAAGAATATTATCATGTTAGAAATGTAAATCTCTGCTAAGGAATTAAATCGGGTTCCTTGCAATGTAAAATCATTGACATCCAAATTCCATTGGCGCCAAAGTTAGCTTTATTTTTTGGTAAAAGTTAAACTATTGCATCATACAACTTACTGAAAGTATGCCAAAATAAGAATATTATCATGTTAGAAATGTAAATCTCTGCTAAGGAATTAAATCGGGTTCCTTGCAATGTAAAATCATTGACATCCAAATTCCATTGGCGCCAAAGTTAGCTTTATTTTTTGGTAAAAGTTAAACTATTGCATCATACAACTTACTGAAAGTATGCCAAAATAAGAATATTATCATGTTAGAAATGTAAATCTCTGCCAAGGAATTAAATCGGGTTCCTTGCAATGTAAAATCATTGACATCCAAATTCCATTGGCGCCAAAGTTAGCTTTATTTTTTGGTAAAAGTTAAACTATTGCATCATACAACTTACTGAAAGTATGCCAAAATAAGAATATTATCATGTTAGAAATGTAAATCTCTGCCAAGGAATTAAATCGGGTTCCTTGCAATGTAAAATCATTGACATCCAAATTCCATTGGCGCCAAAGTTAGCTTTATTTTTTGGTAAAAGTTAAACTATTGCATCATACAACTTACTGAAAGTATGCCAAAATAAGAATATTATCATGTTAGAAATGTAAATCTCTGCCAAGGAATTAAATCGGGTTCCTTGCAATGTAAAATCATTGACATCCAAATTCCATTGGCGCCAAAGTTAGCTTTATTTTTTGGTAAAAGTTAAACTATTGCATCATACAACTTACTGAAAGTATGCCAAAATAAGAATATTATCATGTTAGAAATGTAAATCTCTGCCAAGGAATTAAATCGGGTTCCTTGCAATGTAAAATCATTGACATCCAAATTCCATTGGCGCCAAAGTTAGCTTTATTTTTTGGTAAAAGTTAAACTATTGCATCATACAACTTACTGAAAGTATGCCAAAATAAGAATATTATCATGTTAGAAATGTAAATCTCTGCCAAGGAATTAAATCGGGTTCCTTGCAATGTAAAATCATTGACATCCAAATTCCATTGGCGCCAAAGTTAGCTTTATTTTTTGGTAAAAGTTAAACTATTGCATCATACAACTTACTGAAAGTATGCCAAAATAAGAATATTATCATGTTAGAAATGTAAATCTCTGCCAAGGAATTAAATCGGGTTCCTTGCAATGTAAAATCATTGACATCCAAATTCCATTGGCGCCAAAGTTAGCTTTATTTTTTGGTAAAAGTTAAACTATTGCATCATACAACTTACTGAAAGTATGCCAAAATAAGAATATTATCATGTTAGAAATGTAAATCTCTGCCAAGGAATTAAATCGGGTTCCTTGCAATGTAAAATCATTGACATCCAAATTCCATTGGCGCCAAAGTTAGCTTTATTTTTTGGTAAAAGTTAAACTATTGCATCATACAACTTACTGAAAGTATGCCAAAATAAGAATATTATCATGTTAGAAATGTAAATCTCTGCCAAGGAATTAAATCGGGTTCCTTGCAATGTAAAATCATTGACATCCAAATTCCATTGGCGCCAAAGTTAGCTTTATTTTTTGGGGAATTGTATATTTTGTATGTAGTATATGAGAAAGTAAACCTAATGCATTCTTATAAAAATAAGAATATTTAACCTAAATTAAATCACGAACGTGTTAAAAATGTGAAATTTAACTGACCAATTTTTTCAAAGAGGTACCACATCACTACTTCAGACCATAAAATAAATAAATTCGCTGCTGCCGTTAACTGAAAATTAATACCAACGAGGACTAAGATTAAAAGTGAAATTATTTCTGAATAATAATTTATATACCATTTTTGAATAAATATTAGTAATTTTTTGCCTTCTGCGCTACAAGATTTTAACATACTAGGGGTGTTCAAATGAAAAGGTACGAAACGACACTGTAGGTATAAATGAAGACTTTATTCAAAGTATGCAGCATAGGCCTGAGCACAACGATCCCATTGATTAACGAGCCGAATGATTCCTTGTTCCCAGAATTCCTGTGGCTGTGACGAGACTCGGTCCTTCACAGCATCCTTGAGTTCGCCGTCCGAGGTGAAGCACTCCCCTTTCAGATGTTTTTTCAGAACCCTTAACTCTGATGTGTACTGTGAGACACTCCGAAGACTACGCAGGTCCATTAAGAACAAAAGTCCCGGTCTACTCACGGAGGGTGTGGTTCTGTTCCATGATAATGCGCCTCCACACATCTCCAGGGTTACACACGCGGAACTGGACGAGTTCAAGTGGGAGCAATTCGATCATCCACCCTACAGCCCCGATGTCCCCCTGCGATTTTCATATGGTTGGTCCCCTGAAAAAACATATGAAAGGAAAGTGCTTCAACTCGGACGGCGAACTCCAGGACGCTGTGAAGGACTTGGTCTCGTCACAGCCACAGGAATTCTGAGAACAAGGAAGCCCTCTGCTCGTTAATCAATGGGATCGCTTTGCTCATGCCTATAGTGTATACTTTGAATAAAGTCTTCATTTATACTCATAGTGTTGTTTCGTACCTTATCATTGGAACACCCCTTATATTTGGTTTACTCATCACATTGATTGTATTTATTTCGTTTTAATTCGTGAAAGCATTGATTGCTGCCAACAACCAATGTATAAATTTTGAAGTGGAAGGAACTGAACAAGGAAAAATATTTCATTGTGTGAAATAAGATTTAGTGAATAACCAAAATGAAAAAATGCTTTGCAAATCAATGAACGTAATGATTTAGACCTTTATATGTGGCTTTTCAAGAAACATTCGCTTGAATAATTTTCTAAAAATATATGCGACTTAATTACATTTTTTTTTAACATTATGGTGGAGCATGAACTCATGAATCTAGCACTTTGCAATAATTTCATATTACTTAGCTAATTATAAAGAGTATGTTGAATCAATTTATATCATATAGTTGAATAACTAATTTGCTGCTAGAAATGAACTTGTCCTCAAAAATGTGACATTATCCTCTTATGAAATACACGGTCACGTATATTTAGGGAAAAAAAAAAACATTACAAATTGAAGTAAAAACAAAATAAATGACGCACTATATGTAATTTTGAAATATACATTTATATGTTCATAATGACAAGCGCCGGCTGGAAATCATCTTTAAATAAATTATAAATTTAACATCTTTAAATAAATTTAAGTATCTATAAATATAAAATATCTAAAAAAGCTAAATTCTTGGTGGAAAAAGATATATTTTATTATATTTATATATAATAATGTTCTTCAATTTTGTATTATCCATTAAAGTCGCATAAAATCCTAATGATCATTTCATTAGGATTCAAAATTGCGTTAACAAGGTATTTACAAATCATATTAGCGTAAATGAATAGTGTAATTTTATGAAATTCTCGTTTTCATGCAGAGTAAACATAAAATTAAATGCAAATTTTAGGAAAATTAGTTCTAAGAAGCAATTTTATTTTCATGACTTATGAGTTTTGTGTATTTTTGTATCAAAGGATTAATTCTAAAATAAGGAGAGTTACTGTTTTCTTATGAAACGTACAATTATAAATATTCCTAAATTTAGAAGCATTGGAAAACTAATAATTCAAGTAAAATCATATCTAAAAATAAAAATTTTCTTATGCTTAGTATAATATTTGCAAGAAAACCTATGACGATAAGACCTAAGTTTCCATAAATTAATAGTAAATAAAATATAAGGCACATTCAAATCTAGAACTCATAAAATAATAAAAAAAATTGATAGGAAGAAATGAAAGTAATTAATAAAATTAAGTAAATTGCTTCTAAAAATATAGGCATCGAGATTTTCTTTAAATATTGACACTTTAGTGAATACTAAGAAACTTACCAAAGGAATGATCAATTCAATTTTTCAATGGAACTAATGAAAATAATTGAAAATCCGGTAAATGGGCGTATGGTGAAAAAGCCGACAGGCTGAATAACAAATTGTACTAATTTAGTCTAAACGAACCGAAAGACAATAAAAACAGATGAAATGTACAAAAGAGCATCACTTGCAGTAAACAACAGCACACAAGTAGCAAATCAGTAATAAATAACCGTCCTTAGCTTTCAACTTTGGACATAAAGAGTGTATATTTAATTTTCGTGTTGTTCAGTTACCAAAAATATAAGATATAATATTCATACACAGCTAAAAAAAGCTAATTAAGATGAAATTATCAAAAAAATGCTAAATAGTAATAGTAATATTGCAATTTACGAAACAGTTATAACATCAACTTTACAGGAAGTTTATTCAAATGCTGTCTTTACAAGCGAAAACAGTCAGATTATTTTATAAAACCATGTACATGAGATATTCGTTTAGAAATATGCAATTTGTATTTATTTTATATATATACTAGATATCATTTATCATTGTTCTGCTTTCCATTTAAGCAATTCACCAACATTTGAAAATTTTCAATGAATAGAATGAAAATACATTGCATTGATAATAAATAAAACTTTGCATACATATTCTTAAGATGTGTTACGTTAGTATAATTATCGGGAACTACATATAACTCGCAAATTGAATGTTACAAGCTTTATCAACATTAGTTCTTTCATTAGGGACCTCCCTCCCCCCTATAAAACTTAATATCATGCTTTGTAAGGAAAAAAAAATGTAGCTAAAACAGATAATAATTGAGATGAAATTGAAATTTGTGGAACATAATCTTTTCTGAGATGCTAAATTGATAGCGAATTTTTCCAAATTACAGCAATTTTATTTTGCTTTTCTTGGATTCGATGAGGTTCCAAATTTTCAAGTTGGTAAAAGACCACAAATTTGTAAAATTTTTGTAATTGGATTCATAAAGGCCCATCTAATTAAAAATTTTGTGCAAACATCATTATGCTGTATATTAAACATGTTCCAGTTTTTCTAATATTTTGGCAATCAGGTAATTGGGAAATTGAAAGAAATAATTTGATGGTTTCTCTATCTTTTTTTAAAGAAGTTGATACATAAAACAAATTTTATGTAAGAAATATATTTTATAAACCTTCATTGATCATTGTTTTCCTCGAAAAATACGAGGTATTAAATATATATGACTGAATTTTTTTTATAGCTTTACTTTAAAAAAACGTTGAATTAAATAATAATTAATGTTTTCATTAAACTATTCTTTTTAAGCCTAGAAGCTAAATCAATCAAATTGCAATAATAGCTTTTAAAATTTTTCAATTTCATGTCAAAGTTTTTTTTTTTTTTTCTTTTGTGTGGAAAGTACACATTAGAAATTTGATTACATAATTATCTTCGATAATTAGGCCCTTTCTTTTTTAAAGGCAACTAAAAAAATATTTTAAAAATGTACACCAACCCTCATATTCTCAACGCCCACATCCAGACAGCGTTTCTTTTCTTTCTGTCTTTTTTTTTTTCTCGTTATTATTGTTGTTCATCTTTATTCTTTGTATCTGTATTCGTTGATTTTTCTTTTCCTTCTTCTCTTGTGTTAAAATAAAAATACCATTTAATTAGTTTCTAATTGCTACCTGTACTTCTTTAGTCAAACCCATAAATCTCTGATAGATTCATTACGTGCTTTTTCAAAATACAAACAGTCAAATTGTCAGCTGTTAAGTTATTAATGAGCTAAATTTTCCAATAAAACTAGTTATTATAACTTCTAAATTTGATTTCAAGTATAATACCAGTTACCACAGATAGATAAAAAGTTTATAATCATAGAAGCGTTTATTTAAATTTAAATTAATGGAAGTTAATAATTTAAATTATTAAATTCTTTAAAATACATCGTGATGAAAAAGAAAAGAAATAGAGAAAAAGAACTAAATAATTTACGAATACCTTATGCACGTTCTACTCTAATTGCAAATACTAAATGAGGATTTTTGCGCATATATTTTTTACAAGTATCTTTAAACCTGTAGAAGAAATTCATTAAACTATTAGATTCGACAGCCTTTTCCTATCTACAAATATAATTAGTTAAATTAGAAAATATATCCCTATTTCAGTTCTAGGTATTTCATATAGATTTTATTAATTAATAAAAAGGTCTTTCTTTTATAGTAATTTCTACATTAAAATTTTAAAGATTTTAATTCCAACTCCATATGCCAAATCAGTGCTGCCATCTGCAGTATTTAATTCGAACTTATAACTTTGTCAAATAAATTATTTTAGTTTCATGCCACTTTGAGTTGAGAGATATTTCTCTAATAAGTCATCATACTGAAAACAAAATAAATATTCACTTAACTTTGCATTGATTTCATTTATTTTCAGAATAAATATCTTATTTAAATAAAGTAAAAAATGTGAAAAATTTTGAAAAAAAAAAAAAAAAAGACAAAGAAAAAGAATTAAAGAATTAAATAGCAAAAATATCAAGCTTTTTCCTTAATAGTCCTTTGAAAACATTAAAAAAAAAGAGCTTTGTTAAGTAAATCTAAAGTAGAAAATAAAAATTAATAATTGAAGTAATGAAATTTTTTAGTGTCCTTTTCAAGCAATGCCATGAAAAAGAGAAGAAATAATAAAAATAAAATTAATTATTCTAGCAAAGAAGCAAACAAATGATAAATATTTCATTCAAAAAATAATATGTGTAAAAAGATTTTAGTCGTTGCCTTGTAATGATACTTTTGGATATTTTGTGATATAACAGTAAAAATGCACTAATAATATACAAATTTTAAATAAATTTTAAGTTTTATATTGAAAAAATAACAGTCACAAAATACAGCAGATAAAGCGTGTTTGATTATTAGCATCATGATTAAGCACATAAATTGTTAGAAATTTTATGATAACAGTGAGAAGTATAATATAAATACACGTATAATTTCGAGTAAATATACTTCGGAAGTATAATTTCGATTCTTCTATGTAAAAAATTATGTATTTTTCATGCGATTGAATTCCTGAATTTCTGATTGCTTTATTCTGAATTTCCTACTCACAACTTTTTCATTATTAATGAATTAATTTTTTTTTTTTTTTTTTTTTTTGCCATTCTGAGGAGGCATAAAGATTAATTAAAGTTATTGTACTAAAGTTAATGAGTCAGTGTTATATAAATTCATTATAAAAGCATTAGATCAGTTATTATAAACTTTAAATTATTAAATATTTCTTTTAAAACCATACGAATATTGTTGTACGGTATGAATGTCTATTACCATTTGCGATCGATATTTTTTTTAATAATAATTATTATTATTTAGTTTCGCGTTATAATTCCATAATTCTCAATTTTTTTCAAATATTCGAATTTTTTTTTTTGAAATTCATAAGTATATTGATTCACACCACCTTTTAATTTTTCATCTTTATAAGAGATATACTTATTATATGATCTTCGATCAATTGCTTTTCATTCAATCGGAACAGATCTTTTCAAATCTATGTTCGCAATTAAGTTCCTCTTTTTCCATTTGATCGATTTTTTTTCTTTCTCTTTTCTTCTAGATTCCAATTTTTATATACAATTTGTCATTTTTTAAATATTTCATTGTGATAAAAGTTGGTGCGAATAACTTTATCCCATTGGATCGCATTAAAAGCATTCGTTTATTGAAATTTTAACACGCACGAGAGGTAGTAACTCAGTAAATATAACCAGCAGGAATGATTTCTAGACATTCAAATTACTATGTATTCAGGAAAGAGTATTAAGGAACAAACAAGCACCAATAACCGTAAATCAATCTTTATTACTGTAAAAATATAAATAAATTTATTGCTATTGCATATGCTATTCTATCGTTGAAAAGAAACCTTTCTGTAAAGTTAATTACAAAAGAAGTTTGTCGCCACAGTTATCGTTTGAAATTTACAAAACATTTTAAAGAGAATAGTTCTGAAAATCATGAAAACTGAATATAATTATTGTTTTAAATTTGCTGTAGGTAAAACATATTTTGAAAACCGTAAAAACAAAAAGATGAAGAGCTCTTTGTTTGTGAAACATAATAGAAGTGTTTGAAATGTAATATAAATAGAAATAAAAATAAATGTTATGAAAACGATAATTAATGCAGAAAATATCATTGTAAGAAAAAAAAGTTAGAAAGATTCGAACTTCTAGTAGGAAAAAACACAGCATGCTAATCTTTTAGGAGTAATTCGCCTTTTCTTATGTTTTATTTTTTCTCACATTTATAGCAATTATGACATGCTTATAAAAATGCATTCAATATCAAAATAAAAATATTCATACTGAAACAATGAAAAATGATTGGTGTAAAATGTATTTAAAAATTATTAAAATTGGAGAAATATTTTACAGTTATAAAATTGTTGTAACTGGAAATATTTTTTATTTATTTTATTTTTTAGAATTGACGTAGCATTAAATTTTTTTCATGCAATAATATGCTTTGAAGTTAAGGATAAATTCACATTTAAAAAGCTTATTATTATTTTGAAGACTCCTTCTTTTTAGGCACAAAATACTTTTTTAAACTTTTCCTTCTTGATGTTAATTTGATATTTCTATTGATTACTGTGAATTTAGTTTTTTGTGACAATTGACTGTTTTTTTTTTTAATTTTTTCTTGTATATTTACTGAAATTCATTATTTAAATTCATACTGATTTATTATATTACGATTTTGTATTTGAGACTGATAATTTAAAAACTGTAACATAATTTTATGAAACATTAAAAGATATTCATTTTTTTTTCGAAATCTATAATTGTATACATTCTCAGGTTTTTTTTAAAAAATTAATTTTATTCGTTGAATGATCGTTGATTCATTGATATTATTTTACTCGTTGAATGATCATTCTCAAAATGAGGAGATGTTTCTTTACAATTACAATTTGACTTTGATACTGAAGTTTAGAATATTCATCCAAGGATTTTTTTGGAGGGGGGGGGGGAGATTTAACTTTTTATTTGAATGATTCAAATAAGTATTTTTCTATATATTATATTCTGGTTAATGCTTTTTTATTAGAACAAACTCAGTCTTTTACTATTTTATTATTGAAAATGGTATTTATTTCGTAGAATTCTGGGATAATTATAGCTAATAATAGAGCATGAGTTTCCAGAAACTATAAATTAATTTTCTTTTTCTTATTACATTAATCTTTGCTTGCTTGATGTTAATTTGATAATCTTGTTGATTTACTGTGCAATTAATTTTATGTGTCAGATGATTATTTTTTTGTATATCTACGTGTCTAATTTAAACTCGTATTGACTATATAACAATTTTGTATTTGAAACTGATAATATGAACATTGCGACATAATTTTATGGAAAATTCAGCTCCCTAACTGCCTTTATTTTATAAACTCATCTGTCAGTTTCAAACTCAGTTTATTGTATTTATAATTATTAAAATAAATACATTTTTTTCTTTGTATTTTCACATTTAATTTTTCACAACTATTCATTCATATTCTTTCATCAACCTATGTTGCTTTTACTTTTGATTTCCTATGAATTTTTGTGGTATTTTATTACGTTATTAATGCTGAAGTTATTTATTAATTTCTTGAAAATAATAGCTGTTAATATGCAAGATACCGATTCTTTGTTATCACTTCGATTTTGATAGTTGAGATTGTGATTTCTTATTCATACTGAATATTATTGCATTTTCTTTCGTAATCATAGCATGATGTTTGTGTTGATTTTTGTTACTGTAAAGAAAAGATTCCAGAATTAAATTCTATCTTTTTTTCAAAAACGATAGGATTTGAAATTTTATTTCAATCAAATAAATGAAATTTAACAGCGTTATTTGAAATTTTAATATTATCTGGTACTTTTATTACCTACTTGCTTTTAATAATGACAATTATAATTCTTATTTAACCCATAACATTAAAAAAATAAAAGTGAATTCTCGTGGATGCTAGTTTTAATTACATTTGTTAAACGAACTGCATGTTAACGAAACTAATTTATAATGTTATAATAGAAAAATCACAGAAAAATAAACGTCACAATAATAATTTTATACAAAAAGGTATAAATAAAATATATTTATGTAATTAGTAGCTTTATAGTTGTATAGTGATTTTTTTACTTCGTGTTTGCATGTTGTTCAAATGTTTAAACAATATTTTCAATATTTATGCAAACTGAAAAAGTAGCAACAGCTTTATAATATAAAATTTTGAAACACAATAAAACTTGAGAATCATTTTTATGTGAACAATTTTCCTGATAGTTAATTTTGTAATTATGAGATGAAGTACTGGGACCTCCGACGCGACACCCGGACTCCGTCCAATACCTATGACTGTAAAACAGTCTTTCCGATGATGGAACCAACTATGCTGGGAAGCAGCATTACAGATTCGTAACAATATATTTTTAAAAATTTTATTCATAAATGTAGATTGTGTTGTTAAGTGGCAATTACTTTTTCGTTTTATTATTTCAAAACATACCTATGAAGCTGTATTTTAATGTGAAATTTCATCAAACATTGCAAGTTGTTGAAGAAATTATTAGCATTACAATAATTGAATAATCATTGCATAACTTTGAAATAAGACATTCTTGAATTTTTTTTTCTCTATTTATTTTTAAAGGAAAATGGCTATATTCGAAAAATGTATATACAAGAACAAGTTCGTAATTGCATAACTGAGTTATACGGATTATGTCGCTAAATAATAATTTGCTAGAATTAGAATTAAAACAAGGTAGATTTCATTGTATGAAAATGCTTAAAGTCCTGGATTCAGTGAATAAAATGGAATGAATTTTGTTTCGATAAGGAAACTTACTGAGTGCTACACATTAATGCAAAATTACAAAAAAATTATGGAACAGAAGAAAAGACAGACAGGATAATTAGAATAAAAGTAATGAAAAAATTTCTTATCTCTGAAATAATGCCAAATTTGCCTTTATGTACTTATTTAGAAATTACAAAAAGATTATTTAGCTCAAATTCAGTTAAAATCATTCTAAAATTAGTTTCAAATTTATACCATAGATGGCGCCATCAAAAAAGATGCTTCTAATTTCCCGGAAATATTAAAATAGGTGAATAAATAAAGCTTTAAAAATTTAAAGTCGTAATGAAATATAAAGAAACCTATCTCATATATTACACATATTAAAGCAGGAAATTAAATAAAAGCTGTAATTATTACGAATCAAGGAGAAGTGAAAGTTTAAATTGGTTATTAAACATTCGACAGTGTGTGCTTAATGGCGTAGTTGGATAGGTAACGGATTTCAGATCACAAGGTCGCGGGTTCGAATCCAGCGTGAACCAGCTCATAATTTCAAAAATATGTTTGAAAATTTATATTAATTAGTTATACGCAGGGTTGATTTTATGCATACTTAATTTCAGTAATTAAAAAAGAGGTGATGAAATTAAAAATAATTAAAGTTTAATAGCCGTGAAACGAGTCAATAAGGAAATAATAAAACAATAGAAGAAACATTATATTTAATGAAGAGGTATAAAAAAACGCATTTAAAATGTAGAAATTCTTTAGAGAATATGGATATAATTTCAGAAAAAATTTCTCATATGAGAATAATGAAAAGAACGATTTTCTTTAAAAAAATCTTAAGTTATGAACAAATGAAGTCACCAGTAAAGAATAGCAGAAGTATTAATTTCATTATAATGATAATTCATATCATAGACAAAAGTATTAAAGAAGATATAGGAATAAAATCAAAGGCGATGAATCGACAAAATAAAATATAAAATAAGTAGAAGAGAGAAATGGATTATTCAAATAAAAATTGGTCAATTGTTCTTACGAAATCATTTGAGAAAGGTTTGAAACGATTGGATCAAAAGCAAAATGAGCGCATAGAAGAACATATAAACCAACTTCAGAATGATCCTTACTTGGGAAAGAAATTGAGTGGACGTGACAATGAATATAGTAAAAGAATTCTTGGCAAATTTCGAGTGCTACACCACGTTGCGAAGGAATCTAAAACTGTAACGATGCTGCAAGTAGGGCTAAGGAGAGATGTTTACAAAAAATAGTAAGTCGAAGATGCATACATTCACACATACGTACATGTATATAAACTGCAGAGTATAATATAAAACAAGTCGAAGAAAGGTATGGATAATTCAAACACAAAGTGGTTAATTGTTCGTAGGGAAACATTTGAGAAAGGTTGGAAACGAACGGAACAAAAGCAAAATGAGCGCTTAGAAGAACATATAAACCAACTTCAGAATGATCCTTACTTTGGAAAGAAATTGAGTGGACGTGACAATGAATATAGTAAAAGAATTCTTTGCAAATTTCGAGTGCTACATCATGTGGAGAAGGAATCTAAAACTGTAACGATGCTGTAAATGCACAAAGGAGAAATATTTACAAAAAATAGTAAGTCGAAAATACATGCACACATACGTACATACAAACTGCAGAATATAATATAAAACAAGTAGAAGAGAGATATGGATTATTCAAAGAAATTGAGGGGACGTGACAGAGAATACAGTAAAAAAATTCTTGGCAAAATACGAATCCTACATCATATTGAGAATGATACTGCAAGCAGAACTAAGGAAAAATGTTTACACAAAATGAAAAGTTTTACTGCGTTCATTGTAACGTCCGCTCTATTTTTGGCCAAGTACGGATCATTCTGAAGTTGGTTTGCATGATCCTCTATGCGCTCATTTTGCATTTGATCTGATCGTTTCAAATCTTTCTCAAAAGTTATCGTACGAACAATTGACCAATATTATAGCATCATAATGAAATTCAATTTTTTTTTTTTTACTGATAACTGAATTTTTTATGAAAGAAATTCGTCTTCTTCATTATTTTCTAAGGAGAAAAATTTTCTGGAATTAGATTCATATTCTCTAACAGTTTCTTCCTTTTAATGGCGCTTTTTGATACTTCCTTATTAAATAGTATATTTCTTATATCGTTTAATTGTTTCATTTTTAACTTTCTTTACAGCTATAATTACGGAAGGCTGACAGAGCTGCTTTTACGAAAGCGCAAAATAAACTAACAGAGCTGATAACCTTGAAAAGTGTTGATATTACCGAACTGGAATCAGAACTGAATGTTTTAAATCGAAAGCAGAGCGGCTAGAAATTACTCACTCGAGCGTCCTTGAACTTTTTTCTGAGAGTGAATTTGACACAGAATTTGAAGTGGTTGAAGTTTTTCGTGATTGAGCTATAAGGATTTAAACAAGAGCTAGAAGAATTTTAAATCGTCTGCAAAATGTAAGTACTATCATAATTTTTCCCACCACAACTCTATATAGCTAGCTCTCTAGCAATTTATTATAAATTCTGATGAAAATGTTATTGAAAAAAGAAGGTTTAAATTACCTAAATTGGAATTAAGAAAGTTCGATAGTGACGTTAAAGAGTATCTTTATTTTTGGTGCCAATTTGAAAAAAATCATGTAGATTCTGGTACTGAACATTCTGATAAGTTTCAGCATTTATTACAAGCCACTGTCAAAGGCTCTCGAGCGAGAGAAATAATGGAAAGTTTCCCGCCAACTGGCGATAATTATCTTAAAGCTATTGATTGTTTAAAAACAAGATTTGGTCGCAACGATTTACAAGTAGAGGTATATGTTAGGGAATTGTCGATGTTGGTTTTGAAAAATAGTAATTCAAATTTTTCCTTAAATAATTTATGTGCATTATATGACAGTTTAGAACAACATATTTGTCTACTTGAAACACTAAGTGTTACAATTGACAAAAGTGCGGCTTTACAGTATCCTTTATCTGAATCTTGGGATGAAGTGGAGATCAGTGTGCCCTCGAGTTTGTTGCCAACATGGCAACCCAACAGAACACTCTTCTAGCAACCCTAATGCTGTTTTGTTTACTACTCTTTACAATGTTTAAGTTGTACATGAACTACAACTATTTTATGAAAAGTGTTAAATTAGGAATAATAAAAAAATACCGATTAAAGATTTTAATTTTGTTCTTTATTATAATTAAAAGTTTTTTTACAACTAATAAGACACTGCAATTTTATTTTTAATGTGAATACGAACAGAAAATATTTATTCTTTTGAAATTTTTAACTGTCAGCAAGCGCTTTAAAAAATCGTCTGAATTCTTACTTTACGAAATTGTCTGCATTCTTTCTTTAAACATTTTCTGCAATGGAATTCTTCGCAGTTCTCGTAATTCTTTTGGTGCTCTAACGGTTGGTTCCCTTGATAATTTGTTGTATCGGTAATTGTGCAAGAATGAATGTCTGGTGAATGGGATAACAGTAAGTAATGGGAAAACGCAGTTTTTTAATAACTACTTTAAACTTTCAACTCATTCCGATATACAATACTTGTATTTTTTGGAAAAAAGTCTAATTTTTTTGTATTTTTAATGTATGTAATATTTTTAATTAAGTTCCATCTTGAAGTTTCCAAAGAATTCATTTAATTGACTAATTTAATATTTCCTTCCGACTCGAGTGGGGTTTTTTAGTGGTGCCATCTATGATGTAGAATGATAACTAATTTCTGAAAAAATTTAAACTGAATGTGAGCGAAATAATTTGTGAGCGAATTTCTGATTGATTAATTACATAAAGGCAAATTTAGCATTAATTTCAAGTTAATTTTTTTTATTACTTTATTATTCTTATTTCCATCCTATTATCATGCATGTCTTTTCTTCCGTTTCATAAATTTTTGTAAATTTTGCACTCACGCGTAATCTATGCTTATAATAAAGCTCAATGTGTGTGTGTGTGTGTGTGTGTGTGTGTGTTGGCGCTCTACAGGTCAGACCGTTTGACCTACAGTTACCAAATTTGGTGCATGTATTCCTTGGAAGTCCGGAATGTGCACCTGGGGTCTCTTTTTTAGAATTTTAATTAGAGTTTTAATTATTAATTAAAAGCTAACTTCCCCGCAAAAAAAATCTTCATTTCCCCACCGCCAAATGAGTAAGGCTTCAGCTTTTTTTTCTTATGCTAATGAAGTTAGGCTTAATATTTTTCGACCGATTATTTCAAACGATTCTGTTTATTTTCTTAATGTTGGATGCATTTAAAATTAAACATTGTTAATGAATCGATCTTTCAGATTCATTCTGAAGTACTTTTGAATTAAAATAAAACAGAATAAAGGAAATTAAAAATTTCTAATCTGCATAGCGTTACCGCAACTTGCGTAGAAAAATTCACGCATGCGCATTCTGTTCTGATTGTTGACAACTATTTTCAACGGATGCGGATTTGATTTAAATTATTTTTAGGTTAGTTATGTGCTTTTGTAATTAAATTATATTTATGTGAGTTAAATAAAGTATATGCTTATAGTTTTAAGTACATAGTTTTTTTAAGTAGTTTTTTTAGTCGGTTTTGACCGATTTTTTAAAACTATTCTGTATATTTTCTTAGTGTTTGATGCATTTAAATTAAACATGGTTAATTTATCGATCTTCTCATGAAGCATATGAGAAAATGTTGTTGACAAATTCTTGAGGTATTACATAAATTAAGAAGTATATTCTTTAATGCCCACAAGGTTTAAATACTCAGTGACTCTGTTTTCAGTAATCATATTATAAAAAATAATTTGTTTCAGTAAAACATAGTATTATATTAATTGCAGATTAATCATTTCCATTTTAATTTAAAGCATAAATTCTACGGGAGCTAACAGAAAGTTAGAGAGATACATATTACGTTATGACTGAATGCCTTTCTAATATTATGAGTAAATTATATGACTCAAAATTTCAGTTTTAAAATATTTTAATGAAGAAGCTATTAAAATAAGAACTACATAAAATATTTAATTATGAAAATTTTAATCAGCATTAAGATTGGCGAACCGGCTGGTCGCCAAAGGCGGCTAGTATTAAATAAGGTTTCTCTGTTAAAACGAAATAATTATCATTTTTATCATTGAATCGAGTACTTTAATCATTTTCATGCTAAGAAATCTACCATGTTTTAGAAAAGAAAAAATTATTTCCAGTTACTAAAATTTTAATTAGCAAATTATTATTTGGTTACATTATCTGTATAAACCAATTATGCAATTACGAATTTGTTCTTGTTTATACATTTTTAGAATACAGCCATTTTCCTTTAAAAATAAATAGAGAAAAAAATTTCAAGAATGTCTTATTTCAAATCTAATTATTGTGATGTTAGTAATCTGTTCAACAACTTTCAGTGTAAGATGAAATTTCATATTAAAATGCAGCTTCGTAGGTATAGCTTGAAATATTAAAACGAAAAAATAATTTGTACTTAACAACACATTCTATTTTTATGAATAAATTTTTTTTAAATATAAATTTTCTTTAGAATTTTTTTTTATTTAATTAAACATCACATTGAAAATGAAATTTAATATGTTGCATATTATTAAATTCATTTATACGCGAAATTTGAAACAGTGATTTATTTCCTGTTTACAATCATCAGGAGAATTATTCACACAAAAATGATTCTCAAGTTTTATTATGTTTAAAATTTTATATTATAAAACTATTGTTACTGTTTCACTTTGTAAACATTTAAATACCATGTAAAAACAGAAGGGAAAAAAAAAAAAAACTGCTACCGAACAGCTGCTAATAATCAGAAAATATTTTATTTGAACATTTCTAATAGAACTTTATAAAATAGTACAGATACACATTAACAATTGTAATTAAAACTATCATCCATGAGAATCAATGCTGGGATATTTTGGTTCAAATAAGAATGATAGTTTTCCTTATGTAAGGCAAGCAGAGAAGAAAAATACAAGATAATGTTAAAATTTTAAATAGCGCTGTAGAATTTCATTTATTTGATTGATATAGCATTACAAACTTTATCATTTTAGAATAAGATAGAAATAAGATAAGATAGAAATTTGAGATCATGTAGCCTTATCTTTAGAGTAACAAAAATCAGCATAAATATCAGATAAGAATAAAAAAGAATTGCAATAAAATTCAATATAAGATGAAGAAATAAAATTTCAGCTAGTAAAATCAAAATGAAAACATAAAATCGGTAGCTCGCATACAAATATGGAGCATTTGCCAGAAATGAAGAAAGAACTTCGACTTTAAAATTGTCGTAAATACCATAATAATTCATAACAAAACAAAACTAAAGGCAACACAAAATGAAGAAAGAATTAAAAGAATCAATTAAGCCTTCACTGATAGAGCTTCATCAAAAAGTAATTAAGGTGTTCCAGAATTAAAAAATCTTTACTGTATACGTTCCTGATGCAACAACTGAACGATTATAAGTGAATTCATCGAAAATAGTATTATACCTTTCAGCAATTCAAGATTTATACTGTGCATTCTTTATTAAATTTTAAATTGAAAGCTTCAATTATAGCACAATCGCACAAATTTCAATTATGGTTCACACAATATGATCAGGGAAAATATCTAACCCAGTTAAAGCACATGTATTTGACCCTGAGGATCTATGTTCAGAAGATAAAATTAATAATGACAAAGAAGAAAACGATGTAGATGAAGAAATAGCCCAAGAACCCTCCATAATTCCTTTTGATCCCGAAAACGGGATGAAAATGGAATTATGGTTGGAATATTGGAAAATTTGTGGTGAGAGTAACAAAACTGATTTGTGAAAAATAAAAAAAAATATTGCCAAATTACTTAAAGAGTAGCAATAACTCATTATTTAAATTTTTGATTAAACATTGATAATTTTGATGATTTGTGTTAAGTATTAGCAAATTATCTTCTGAAGCCATTTAATGCAATGATGTTATCCACGAAAGATTTTGTGACAACGGAATAACAATAATAATAATAATAAAATGTTGACACGCTATATTTAAAAATTGGAACCCAGAGGAAAATAAAAAAAGAAACGTGAATTGAACTAATGAAAAATGTAAAAGTAATTGTGAACTTAGATTTGAAAAGATCTGTTCCGATTGAATGAAAAGAAAACTCAGATGAGCGGAGATCATATAATGAGCATATTTCTTATAATGATAAAAAATTAAAAGATTGTGGGAATCGATACACTTATAAATTTAACGAAAAATCCATCGAATGTTAAAAAGATATTGAGCATTTTGGAAATGATAGAACTAAAAAAAAAAAAAAAAAAAAAAAAAAAAAATTATAAAAAAGCATCGAATGCAAATGATAATAGAATTCAAAACATTCATGGCATTTAATAACGGGCATTATTTTAAAAGAAGCCATCTATATTGCTAATGCTTTTATAATGAATTTATATAAAACTGAGTCGTTAACGCTAGTACAAAGATCTTAATCAATCCTTCTGCATTATCCTCAGAATGGCAAAAATTGCTAAATTCATCAATGATGAAGCAGTTGTAAGCAAGAAATTCAGAATAAAGTAATCAGAAATTCAGGATTCAATCACATCGAAAATGTATAATTTTTCGCATAGAAGATTTCGAAAAGTCCTGAAACAATTGGTAATTTCATATTGTAAAACTGGATTGAAAAAATAAACCTTAAAAAAAGCAAAATTTAAAATTTTGTGAGAAAAAAAGTAGCAAGAGATTGAAATTCTATTTTAATTCAGATTTCACTGACAAACAAGCGTTTCTCAATCTTCAGGAATTTTAAAAATAAGCATATTTAATAAGCATAAGATGCATATTTGATAATAAATAATAAGCATAATCAAGCATATATATTTTTTATCATAGTTCATACTCTTATAATAAAACTACCTAACAATTTATTTGCTTAGTTATGATATTGTTAATCAAACATGTTTTATTTTTTCAATTTTGTAACTATTATTTTTTCAATGTAAAATGTAAAATTTATTTAAACTTTGTATATTATTAGAGCATTTTTAGTATTATATCACAAAACATCCAAAAGTAACATTATAAGGCCACGACTGAAATCTTTTATACATATTATTTTTAAAATAAAATATTTTTCATTCGTTTTCTTCTTCGCTCGAATAATTTATTTGTATTTTCATTATTTCTTCTCTTTTTCATGGCATTGAAAAGAACACAAAAAATTTTATTATTCCAATTATTAATTTTCATTTCTACTTAGAATTTTAGTTTCCTAAATCATCTAGAAATAGTGCTTTTTTAAATTATTTTCACTGGACTATTAAAGAAAAAGCTTGTTAATTTCGCACTTTAATTCTTTTAACACATTTCTTTGTATAATTGCATTTTTCGGTTTATTTAAATAAGGAATTGTTTCCAAAAATAACTAAAATTTTTAAAAATTAAAGAAAATTAAGTGAATGCTTATTTATTTTTTCAGTATGATAGCCTATTACAGAAATATTTTTCAACTCAAGGTGGCATGAATAGTTAATACCCACATATTTATAGTTTATTTTCCACAGTTATAAGTTCAAATTAAATATTGCAGATGGCAGCACTGTTTCCTCACATGGATTTAGAATTCAAATTCTAAAAAAATTAAATGAGATGGGAGGCATTAATATAAAACAAAGGCGCTTATATTCACTTATAAAAATAATGAAAAGACCTAGAATTGAAATAGGATATATTTTCCAATTTAACTGATTATAATTGTAGATAGGAAAAGGCTGTCTAATCTAATGGTTTAACTACATTTCTTTTACAGGTTTAAAGAGGTACTTATAGAAAATATATGACCGAAAATTCTCATTTAGTATTTGCAATTAGAGTAGAACGTGCATAAGATATTCGTAAATTGTTTAGTTCTTTTTCTCTATTTTTTTTTCTCATCACGTTGCATTTAAAAGAACTCTAAAGAATTTAATAAGTTAAATTTAAATAAAAGATTCTATGATTATAGACTTTTCATCTATCTGTGGTTACTGATATTACACTTGAAATCAAATTTAAAAGTTGTAATAACTATTTTTATTGGAAAATTTAGAGCATTAATAACTTAACAGCTGACAATTTGACTGTTTGCATTTTCCAAAAGCATGTAATGAATCTATCAGTGAGTTATGAGTTTGACTAAAGAAGTACAGTTAGCAGTTATAAACTAATTAAATGGTATTTTTATTTCAGCATAAGAGAAGAAGAAAAAAAATCTAGGAATACAAGTACAAAGAATGAAAATAAACAATAATAATAATGACATAAAAAAAAGATGTCTGTGAATGGGCGTGGAGAATGTGAGGGTTGGTGTTCCTTTTTAAAAATCATTTTTAACTTACCTTTAGAAAAACAAAGGACCTAATAATTGAATTTCTAATGTGTACTTAAAAAAAATGTTAAAAAATTGAAAAAGCTATGATCACAATTTGAGTGATTTAACTTCTAAGTTTAAAAGTATCTTTAACTAGGAGATTTTCATGAAATCAGTTACAAAAATTTTACAAATGTGCACTCTTTTACCAATGTAATTTGGAATCTCATCGAATCCAAGAGAAGTGAAATGAAATTGGTATATTTGAAAAAATTCGCTATCAGTTTAGCAGCTCAGAAAAGTTATGTTCTACAAATTTCATTTCATGCAGTATCTATTTTAGCTACCCAACATTTTTTTTGTTCACAAAGTATTGTACTAAGTTTTATGATTTCTTTTCTTAATGAAAGAAATAATGTTGTAACATTCAGTTTGCGAGTTGTGTGTAGTTCCTAATAATGGTATTTACGTCAGTCATTTTAAGTATATTTAAGCAAATTTTTATTTATTATCAATGCGATGCATTTTTACTGTATTTACTGAAAATTTTCGAGTATTGTGAATAATTAAATGGAATACAGAACAATGGTAAATGATACGTTTAAAAATTTGACAATGAAGTACATCAAAATTGGTGTACTTGAATTTAAACAAAATTTACCAATTTTGATTAAAGATTAGAAATGTCCAAACATTCTTATAGTAGGTAATTACCTGCATTTAATTAAAGTTACAAATAAAATTTAGGAAAGTTCAAAAATTCTTATAGTACATAATTACATTTATGAATTATGTAGATTATATTTCCATATATGGAAAGAGATTAAATCGCGAGTCACAGCTAACAAATATTTTCATTTTTAAACGGAAATGAAATATAATGTTCGTAAAATGTAAAATCACGGCCATTTTAATTCTTGATCCAGTCTTAATTTAATCATTCAAAGTATCAAGAGAATGGAAAAGAAAAAATATTTGGAAGCGCAGCTAAATTTTGATATTATAATGATTTTAGTGTGACGTACTTTAATATTTTCTGCAAATTGCGTGATGCATGATACAAAATATGTTCAGCGCGGTGGAGAGTTATTAAGCATTTGACATCTCGATATTTCTTTGATAATCACCGAGAAATGTTTTCCAATATTTTTTCCTTTATTTAATTTAAAATTAATTGAAGCATTACCTTTTTCCAACAATGATTTCACCTCATATTATTTCACAGAAAGCAATTTTAGGCATACTTAAAGTTAAAAAAAATATCTTTAAATGATATCATCTTCATGTCTGTTCTTTTCTCAATAAATTTATTTTCCGTTTTTCATTAATCTCAATAATTTTTTTTCCTTTAAATTCCTTAAAATTAGATTTCTAGAACACTAGATTTTTTGAATCGTTCTCTATCAAAATATGAAATTATCTGTTACATTGTGGAGTTAGTTTTCATATTGTATATTTTTAATTTAAAATAAATTTTGAATATTTACTAATTTTCTTATATTTCTTAATTATTAAAATTATTTTAAATTTGTATTAAATTATATAAATTTACGAATTTATAAAGTATATTTAAATGTTTAGCGTTTCAAAAATTGAAAACGAATTGAACGGCGTAATTGAAAATTAAAAAAAAAAAACAAAAAACAGTTAACTTAAAGATCGATAGATGGCAGCATGATTGACTAAACTGTTGAAATTGCTATTTACATCAAGGAATAAGGGAAACGTGGAGGAAAGAGAATGAATGTACTTAGTAGTATTAAAAATGTCGTTTCTGTTTTTTCGATGTTTTATCTTGGTTCTTTCAGCACATTTGCATTCTTTTAAAAAAGTATAAATTATTGTCGAATTTTATTTTTTTTCTGTAAAATTTGAAAAAAAAAAATTATGCCTGTGAATTGCTGTTGTTATTTAAACAAAGTTAGTAGTTGGAGTTAGTAAATAAATAAACAACATTTTATGCT
The DNA here is from genome assembly GCF_947563725.1 of Argiope bruennichi. Classification (NCBI taxonomy): domain Eukaryota; kingdom Metazoa; phylum Arthropoda; class Arachnida; order Araneae; family Araneidae; genus Argiope; species Argiope bruennichi. The sequence continues at coordinate 63,152,147 of NC_079160.1, read as the reverse complement.
ACTCTTGTAAATTAGTCTTTAAAAATGCATTACGAAACATCAGCTTTTTTTTTCTTCATTATTTTATTATAGATCGCTTTTCACGATCACTGGTTTGCCGAAATGAATGGTCGTTAAAAAATTTTTATGAAATATTTTTTTGTAATTTAGTTTTAATATCTCCTTCAGAGAAATATTTTAAATTTCTAATTTTGATAGATATTAAATTCACACGGATTTAGAAGTCTCATACAGTTCTATTCATTTTACGATGCATTTGTTATATTTTCGGTCATCTCCCTTAAAAATTATAACAAATGGATATATTATGTTATTTCTAGCTTTTTACAAGGTAAATTCATTTCTAAAAAAGAGCGAGATAAAATTTGACAGTTTTTTTAATGTTAATAACAGTTTAAAAATAATTTTTTATTTTTTATAGATTCTTTTTGGAACTAAGCAAATATTTTGCTTACTTTTCTGAAATCAGCCTTACCTATAATGCTTTGTTTCAAGGCTATAAGTTTAATTTCATTATTTTTAATATTAATATTGATAGTAAATTAGATTGTAAAACAAAACGAAAAACAAAAAAATACCTGCATTTTTAATAGTGATTTTTATCAATAATTTTTATGTTCCTCCAGAATTCTTATGTCTGTGTTTTATCATTCGTGATATGTTTAATATTTATTTAGAATTTTTTTTTTGTATTACCTTCTTTTAAATAAACAATTTGTGCGAAGTAGCTTAACATACATATTTCAGTTTTTTTAGGCTAAAAATTTTATTTATTTATTTTATTCTATCTATAACTTTATGGGATAACTATTATTGAAGGCGACTTTAAACTGCTGTTTCAAAAACATTTTTTTTTGTAAAATGCATGTAGAACTACAAAACTAGAAAAAAAAAAACTTGCTGAAATATCAGTTTCTTATGTTATAGCTTTTCCAGTCATCAAAATTTACACTGCACAATGATTCGTATTTGTATTATTTTAACACTTGTCACTTAAAAAAATTAATTCTGAATAATTTAATAATTTTCTGAGTAAATAATTTACTTACTACGTTTTTTTTTAAATTGTAGGAGAAAAGCAATTTGTGTAGAAATTTTGGTTGGAAAAATTAGTTTATTGGATCAGTTAATTTTAATTAAAAATTAAATTTAAAATTCTATTTATTCAACTATTATTTTCTCCATTCGTAACAATTATTTTTAATCGATTTGAAGGAATTTTATAGAAAAAATTTAAATTTTTGGAATGTAAGATCGTTGGATAATTTAGTTATCTTTGGTCGAATGATTATCTGCAAGAACAGTTGATATTAATAATTTGGCTTGTCACATTCGATGATAAAATTTTTTTTATTCTTTAAAATGAATTAAAAGTTAAATTCAGTAACAGAATTAAAATCGAAGTATTTTTTCACCAATTAAAATGTCAAATAACTACTAAACTATATTGCTAAACTAACTATAAGAGTTTAAAAAAATATTTTTATTTTATTTATTTCTATTTTAATTCTATGTATTAATGTGCGTTAGAATAGATTAGTTACATAAATGAATTTCAATATGTGATTTTTACACTTAAACTATATATTTCTATTAAGGTTTGATGGAAGAGAATCGGCAGTTAGGAAAAAGTTTAAGGAAATTCCAATTTTTCCGTGAATGAAAATGGTTCAAATAAGGAGATTTTTTTTTGCATTTAAATAATATATCTGATTAAGAATGAAGTATATATATAAATTAATGAATTGCTCTTTTATTATAAAATGGCATAAAATTATTTCTTGAAGTATCTTTTTAATAATATATTGAAAATGTTTTGCAATGCAATAATCATTAAAACTTAATCACAAATCGATACACTGAGAAAAAAATTGAATGTTATCTCTTAAAAATTAGCATATCTAATAAGTAATTATAATGAACTTATTTTTGAGTATTATAAAATTAATACATGGATTTTTATATACTTAAAATTAAAAAAAAATTTTAAATGACATATAATTTGAAAAATCTAAAGAAACAAATAAAGGCCACTTTTCCATGGCCTCTTATAAAATATATCATTCCACAGAAATAAGTAAAAATGGTTTTTCATATGTATAATGCTTGTAAATAGTGTAGCACAAACTTTTATATGTTTGCAATATAAAAAAAAATATCTATGCATGTCTAAATCTGAACCATTTGGTATCCTGCTAACAATATCTCGAATATGATTATCACAGATTAACTGACGAAAGTTGTATTAGAAAATCTCATGCATATTGGCAGAATGCTTAAGAAAAATAATTGTTTTTCACTTTAAATGTAAATATATGGTGACAAAAATTTTGTTTCTATGCAGAGGAGACTTCTCTATCGCTAAAATTCATAATCACTCAGATCAAAACTAATTCCGAAAATCGGTTCGAATATAAGATAATAAAGATTGCAGTAATCCTTAATAAAGAATGGGTAATCCTTAGTTCATTAATCGTTGCTGCAATCCAGCTTAAAAAAATGTGGAGTATGCGATTCCACAGCTAATTTTTACTCGTGCTTAGCTTTATTTGCATACTAATAAACCAGATTAATCTAAACATTAAAAAAAACTACTCAGTTGTTAAACGACGAAATACAAGCTAGGACTTCGCAACCAAAAAAGGAAGCAGACGAAAAGGCCGAGAATACTTTTACATTCCGCCTAGCATTGCAAATGGCAAAGGAAATTATATACATTGATTTCATCTTACATGCATTAATTAAATTGATATTTGATTGCTTATGGAAAATTTTAGTATTTACTGCTTTCATGAATCGATTAAAAATTCTAGAAAATGTACGGCTGCCTTATTAACATCGTTTTCGGATAAGAGGTGCGGTTTCTACCATTCCCCCTGGTGAAAGCAGGATTATTCGGTAATTTTTCATTTTTATGATCTTTCTGATAAATCACCGGAAAAATATGAATTGTCGCCAACCGTCTTGAAGGAATCCTGGCACCTTATTTATAATGGAGTTTAACGTTCTTGGCTTAATACGAAAATTGCCAAGTAAACTCGGGAATGTAATCATCCTGACATCCTCAGAAATCGAGTAATTATCTCTAACTTATTATTGAAATCGTCAAATTATTCAATATATAATTTCAAGACAATTTCGACTCCAGTTAATATGCACCTAAGACTGACTGATAATATGGTGATGTTTGACTTATTTGTGATTTTTATTTAATTTCACTTGTTTCATAATTGCAAAAATGTAATTTTATTATTTTTTTTTGCAGCTGCTTCCAGATATACTAGAATTGAATTATTCTTACAGTTATATGTTTAAGATGACAATATATAATTGTAATAATTGAAGCTTTAATTGATTAATTAACTTTTAATTGATTAAATTTAATCAAACGTGGGTTCTATACAAGTGGTGCTACATAGTAGCGAATTTAAAAAAAGTGATTGTAAGAATAAGTGATATTTTTAACATTGAAATATAAATTAATTTCTAAAGAGAAATATTAAACAGGAAAAAACGAAATTCTACTTTTTAGTAGCAAAATTTGCCCGTTCTTAAAAATTGCTTACATTAAATGTGTGTTTATATTAACACGATAATAACACAACTTTAATAACATAATAACTGCTTCAATTATCTTTAATTTAATTTAGCTCATAACTAGTAAGAGTTAAGATTTTTCTTCTTTGTAGTGCTCTAAAACCTGATATTTCGATTCTAATCACCCGATAAATCCACCTAACATTACAGCACATTTTCACGAAAAAAAATCATGGAAGAACCATATTTTTCTGCTATTTCTTAAAAAGCAAAATTTTTTCTTCCCTTTGAAATCATTATCGATTCTATGTGCTTTCTGACCTGCATTCTAATAAAAAATGTTTCCAAAACAAAATTTATTTTTGTTGTTAAAAGATGGGTACATGATCAAAGAGCATGAGTAGACGGAGGGTTCGATTCGAATTGACCTAATGAAAATCGTGCAATCACAATCAGTTCTATCTCCTAATGTGATCAGATACTTCGTTTCTTTTTCAGGAAGATAATTAGGCAAAACCTGAAATGACCATGGCGCAATATGCGCTTTATTGACCTTTCTGGCACCCCTCCTCTCTTCCCAAATAGTGCAAATAATAATCTCTACATCTATAAAAAAGAAGTATTTCCAAAGCACATTATATTTTCACATGAGAGCCAAATGACTTGCATATAACCTAATCTGTAACTTGTTTTTGTGGTTTGGTATCGGATTAGGATAAAATCCTGAAACTTTGGCAGCCTATTCTACGTTCAGTGGTGGCGTGGTGGTCGGCTGTACGCAAGAAGAAGAAGCCTATTCTAATAATATGTAAAATCTGCTAGTTTTATAAAAACTTGAACTAAAACACACCATATTTTTGCTAAACATATTATTATGGGTTTGTTTTAAATTCCACATATTTACACTTGACATCATTTTTTTCAAAATTAATTTTAATTTTATCTGTTGTAACTTTAATTTAATATATTTTTTTAATTGAAAGTTGATATTTTCAAAATATAAAAAAGCAATCAGTTTCTCAATAGATGGAAGCAAGGTACGTTTATGAAAGATATATATACTTCATTTTTATTATATATATATATATATATATATATATATATATACATAATATTTCCAGTAAGAAAAGTTTTTTTCTTTTAAAAAAAGAAGCCCTTCCTTTTATGATAATTCTTCTCAATAAGTAAAATAATCCATACAATAATGTAAAAACACCCATTATAATATTTTAAGCTTTCAGATGCATAAAATTCTTAATATCGGATTAAATGTATATCATATTACATGTGAACACTCTATAATTTCGATAATTCATGATTTGAACCAGTTTACAAAACTAGTGTTTTTGCTACCGAAATTATGGATTAGTTTGAGTATTATTTAAAAACAATTTACCATTTCAGGGACCGAGAATAAGAATAATTTTATTCGTCCTAAAATATACAAAAACAGAGAACAATCTCAAGCAAACAGTGGAAAATGCAGTATGAGAAATATGCAGAAAATGTTTTATAAAAAATATATACAAAGTGCGATATGACAATAATACAGACCCATACGATAAACAATGTTTTTTTTCCCCTATTGGCTTCAAATTTCTTATTGGCTTTTTCCCATTTACCAAACGGAGTCATGCAACTGAATATTCGGATTGCAAGAGTTTTGATGTATTTCCTGTCTTAGTTCCAAGCAGCACATAGATATTATGCAAAACTGTATGATATTAAACAATACTCGGAATATTGTATAAAATTGCTGAATATTGAATAATATAATATTTCACTATACTGCCCAATATGTTGTGCTTCTAGGGCATTCTCTGATAAACAACAATAAACTTCATGGCAAAAAGAAAAAATATTATCGAAATAATCTAAATTTTAGACAGTAAAATCTTATCATTCGTTATTTATTTTTCGCAGTATATAAAAAAGATATTTTGAGTCTTCCCAAAAGTTTTGGATATTTATGTATTATCACAATCATGTGCCAAGTCATGAAAGGAATATTCAAATTCAATTTTATGGTCGAATCATTAAACATCACCAATATATATGACGTAATACACAGGTACACATTTTTTTTTGATGAAAATGAAAACCAAAGCTTAAAAATTTTTTAAACATTTGGTATGTAATATTATACTGCTCATAAAAACTAAGTCATTTTTCAAAATTGAAATATAAAAGAAGCATTTGATTTTTTTAGTTAAACAAAACATTAAAGAAGTAAACGAATCATTGATTTCCGATAGCCGTACACTAATTTTGACAATATTTTTTAAATACGAATTGCGCTGGTAATTTGATCTTACTCCATCGTTCTCAGTATGTTTTGCAAGTCTTGGTAATTGCGTAGCGACCAGGGCGCAAGAGGAGTGTAGATGTCCCCGGCTGTCGACCGCAGGTAGCACCAAGAAGATAAAGCTTTAGTGCGTTAATGTAACTTTTTAAAAAGAAAAATACGAGAAAAACGAAATATATATATATATATATATATATATATATATGGTGGCGCTTTGTACATAAGTGAAAGAAAAGACTCGCAAATAATAAAAATAATGTTACCAAACCATTTATTATAGCAATATGCGTTCCACCTGTCCACACACAGGTGATAACACATTGCAGCCGTGTTACAAGTCCAGCAACGGCAGATCGCAGCATGTCCAGCTGTATACACGACAGCTCTCGGAGGATTGCATCTTTCAATTCCGAACAGATTGGAAGGACAGGATCGATACACCTGGGATTTTAAATTTGCCCATAACTAAAAGTCTTCTGGTGTCAGATCTAGAAACCGAGGGGGTCATAGAAACTTGCAACGTCTGCAAATGATTCTCTCTTCCACGAATGTCTGTATCAGGAATTCCTTGACTGGAGTAGCAGTGTAACTTGTTGCTCCATCTTGCCTAAATATAACAGTAGAAGGCTATCTTTTTTACACGGACATGGACTAACCTTTTCACTCAAAAGCGTTAAATAGCGCTGAGCATTTACTTTCACCGTTTTTCACTTATTTACTGGACACTACGTTTCAAAGAAGAGAGGTCCTATCATGAAGGATCTATGGACCCACACCACACTGTGACTTTGGGGTAATACAGGGGTTTCTCAATGTACACTCGTGGATTTGACGTCGACGAGATGCGACAATTATGTGTACTAACGTCATCATGGAGCGAAAAATGAGTTTCATTCATTCACAAGATTTTAAAAACCCAGAAGGAATCTTGTTCAATTTTGGAAAAAGCCCAACTCGTAAATTTTTCACTGTCTGGGGTATCCGACGATAAAAGTTCATGGCAAGACTGTTAATTTGAATCAAGAGCTAAGTATTTATAGTCGCCTGTCACATTTGCATATTTCCACCTTAGTCGTTCGTACCAGTGCAATCTGTCGGCTGTTTTTTGAATTTTTTTATCTTAAAAAAAATTCCTTGGCTTATCAATAAAAACCTGCAAACTGTTTTTTATTTTGGTTATTTTTTTTCGGGTTTCATGAATTTTTAAATTTTTATGGACTTTTTTCTTACCCTGTACACGCACATACATATATATGTATATATTACTGATACTGTTTGTACTGTAAAAAAGATCAGTGATTATGACAAGGGGCGGACAAATCCTATTGCGCTTCTAGGCACTACTTTCCTTACGCCCCTGAGTTTTGGGTGCCCATATGTATTAGTAGCGACAGGGGGGCAAGGGTAGTGCAAATGCCCCAGCTGCCGATGTCAGGGCGCGCAGAAAAGATATAGATTTAGTGCTCTAATATAATTTTTTAAAAGACACATATGAGGAAAATGCAATAAACATTACTGGCATTGTTTCGACTAAGGGCTAAAAAAATCCTATCTGACACCTGGGAGCTACTTACCCTATCTGCGCTATAATATAACACAATTAAACTTCGTTTGAATTATGTCATAGAAATAATAATAAATATATATTATAGTAAACGAAGAAACATCATAAAATAATCAAATGTTACTATGGTATAATGTTATAATCAATCAAATGTTATGCTATGAATCAACTCAAATGTTATATTATCAATGAAATCAAATGGTCCTTCTTTTTACTTGTGTTATATTAATAATAATAAATATATAGTAAACGAAAAAGCATAGTAATATAATCAAACGTTACTATGTTATAATGTTATAATCAAATCAAATGTTACTATGTTTATAATGTTATAATCAAATCAAATGTTACTATGTTATAATGTTATAATTAAATCAAATGTTACTATGTTTATAATGTTATAAAAAATCAAATGTTAATATGTTGTAATAAAGTCAAATGTTATGTTATCAATCAAATTAAATGTTATAACAGTAAAGGATGAAACATAATAATAAATCAAACGTTTCTTCGTTTTAATTGTTTTATATTAATTTTTAAATATCCCTTAATTTTTTTTGATTATTTTATCAAATAATGGGAAGGGAGTAATTTTTTAAAAATCCCCAAAAGGATTTAAAAAATATGCTTGCCTAGGAAGCTGAAAACGATGCACTTTTCGAATGAGTCACAATGACCTCATGCTTAAAGTTCATGCGGGATCATGACACAATGTTATTTTTTTTAAAAGAAGAAAACGAACTTAAAGCATAATTGTGTCTTTTTAATTCTTAGCTTCGCAAGAAAGTTGACTTCCTTTCTTGGTGCATAGGTTTCATTCTTCCCGAGCCCTTTCCTCCTGATAATACGGGTATTGTAAACTGACGTGATCCTATACGCATTTTCTTTAATTTTTTGCAAGAAATTCCGTCCCGTTATTCTGCAAACACGAAACAGTCTTATCTAAACGGGCAATATGGTCATCCGAGAAATAGGCATGATAGCGATCTTCCCCCGCATAAGATGAACTCGTACAGCTGAGGCACGATTTTTGGGGTTTCATAATTAGATTAAAGTTTTTTCCCATTTGAGTTCTTTTTGCATTTCCGCTTCCCTCCTTAAGATGGAAGAAGTGGAATGAACTCCACTATGATTGTTTGTTAACATAGTAAACTCTCTTGCATCCGGAACTCAATTAACCGGCAATATCAAAAGATTAGGAGAATTTGCATTGTTTGAGCTAACTTGAGTTATAAGCATTTCGGAAAATCGATAACACGGTTAAATTTTTTTTTTCTTTTTAAATAAGGTTTTTTAAAATTATTTTGCTGAAATCACAAAAATAAGTTCACAATTATCATTTGTTTATCTAATGTATAAAAATGAATTTTTGCTTATTTGTTTTGTTTGAATTTTTGTTTGCGCTGCCCACCGTACTGTTCACCCGATTGCGACGAAACTTTGCCAACTTATTGCTTGCACTTGCGCGAAGGTTATAAGCATAGTGCAATTGCTATATCTAATACCCAAACATGAATTTTTGTTTGCTCGTATTTTGTATCTTGCCGTACCGTTTATCCGATGGCGATAAAACTTTGCCAACTTATTTCCTGCACTTGCGCGAAGGTTATAATCATAGTGCAATTATTATATCGAATATATAAAAATGAATTTTTGTTTGCTCGTATTTTGTATCTTGCCGTACCGTTTATCCGATGGCGATAAAACTTTGCCAACTTATTGCTTGCACTTGCGCGAAGGTTATAAGCATAGTGCAATTACTATATCTAATACCCAAACATGAATTTTTGTTTGCTCGTATTTTGTATCTTGCCGTACCGTTTATCCGATGGCGATAAAACTTTGCCAACTTATTTCCTGCACTTGCGCGAAGGTTATAATCATAGTGCAATTATTATATCGAATATATAAAAATGAATTTTTGTTTGTTCGTATTTCATGCACTGCCGTAAAGTAAACCGATGGCGATTAAACTTTGCCAAATTATTTCTCTGAACCTAGAAAATCCATGTTTTTCACATGGCCAGTTGTATGTTGAATACTCACGAATCGGACAGCCAAGAAATTTATTTGTTTTTGCTGAAGACGGAATAACAAAAAATATTTTCTACCCTAAAGTATACTTGAATAATAAAGAAACAGAATAAACATTATTTTTACTTCTCCTTTATGCATCATTCAATTTCAATGATAGTATTCCTTTTCGATAAGGAAATAAATGTAATTCTTTCTATCATTCCTAATTAAACAAGATAGCTATTTCAAATATTCTTAAAATTATTTTTTTTGCGGCATCAATGCACCGTGTACCAGCTAGTATTTCAATAAATTTTTCATTAACTTCAATTGTTTTTTATGGATCTTTTTTGATTTATTAATTATTATCGATAACAGGACTCACAAATGTTACTACTTTTCGCTGTTTTCTTTACATTTTTACAAATAATTATTTAAAGGTGTACTTCAAAGTATATTCCCTCCACTTCGACACTCAACGAAGCAGAGCTTATGCAATAGAACACTTTTATAGAGTCATTTCTTTATGAAATTACATGACTAGAGTCATTTCTTTAAGAAATTACATGGAATTTGCTCACATCACTAGTGAAGTGAATAATTTCTCTAATAACTTCTTTTCTAATTTGTATTTTTTGATATCTTTTCAATAGTTGTTTAACAATTGTAGCTGATGTCGGCAGGGAGATTTCAATGTGTTTTGTGGTCCAACACACTTGTCAAATTCGAGTAAGATGTTAAGTTTTTCACACAACGAAAACCTTTTTCATTTCAGCCAGTCTGAAAATGTGCTTCACAATATTTCAAAAATTAAATATCCTGCAAAACCGAACATTTAATACTCCTTAAATCTGTACTTTGGGGGTGTGAGGAGGGGTAAGAAAGTAATTTTCTGTTCGACCCACATGACAGGTTATACTCATTACTTATTTGTGAGGCTTGACTTGTTATTCATCTGTTTCGGATAAGGTGGCTTATTGAAGTTATTTGCAAAGTAATACAATATACTTTTAAACCAAACTAGCAATTTTTTTCGGTTATTGAAATAATTCCTTAATTAAGAGTTTATTAATCGTTAAATAGGTTTTTTTTTGTCTTCATGTTAGTCGAAGTAAAATAAAATTTCGTTAAATAGAGAATTTCTTCAAATAGGCGTTCGTTAAATTGAGGCCGATTATATAAACCTTGGAAACTGTATAATTGTGCAGTTTTTGAAAATTGTGCAATCTTTTTTGAAATCTTAATTATTAAATTTAATCTGAATTTGGTGTAATTTTCAAGAACATTATTGCTCAAAATAAACTTTAAAAGATTTTAAAGTTTTTAAAAAATTACTTTTAGGAATGATACCAATTTAAAAGTAGTCTGATTTTTTTTAAATAAATTTTAATAATTTTCGAAAAATATTTTTTTTGTCTAATTTCTATTAATAAATATATAACTGGAATTGAAACTGTTCATTTTTTCATCAAATACTAAATGGAGTGGTTTTTTTCCATTATTAAAAGCTAAAGAAGATGGATTCCTTTTAATATTTATATAAATTATACGACATATAAAAAAAGTGATTACAATATCATGGAATTAGAAGATAAATGAAGCGCAAATTACGTTTTCAATAGCTATATGTTCGATGTCATGGGGCTGATTTCCATAAAAAAATCTCATATGTAGAATGAACAGTCAATATGAAGACAATTAAAATATGGCTTTAATGTTCGATGTCATGGGGCTGATTTCCATAAAAAAATCTCATATGTAGAATGAACAGTCAATATGAAGACAATTAAAATATGGCTTTAATGTTCGATGTCATGGGGCTGATTTCCGTAAAAAAATCTCATATGTAGAATGAACAGTCAATATGAAGACAATTAAAATATGGCTTTAATGTTCGATGTCATGGGGCTGATTTCCATAAAAAAATCTCATATGTAGAATGAAAAGTCAATATGAAGACAATTAAAATATGGCTTTAATGTCCGATGTCATGGGGCTGATTTCCATAAAAAAAATCTCATATGTAGAATGAACAGTCAATATGAAGACAATTAAAATATGGCTTTAATGTTCGATGTCATGGGGCTGATTTCCATAAAAAATCTCATATGTAGAATGAACAGTCAATATGAAGACAATTAAAATATGGCTTTAATGTTCGATGTCATGGGGCTGATTTCCGTAAAAAAATCTCATATGTAGAATGAACAGTCAATATGAAGACAATTAAAATATGGCTTTAATGTTCGATGTCATGGGGCTGATTTCCATAAAAAAATCTCATATGTAGAATGAACAGTCAATATGAAGACAATTAAAATATGGCTTTAATGTTCGATGTCATGGGGCTGATTTCCGTAAAAAAATCTCATATGTAGAATGAACAGTCAATATGAAGACAATTAAAATATGGCTTTAATGTTCGATGTCATGGGGCTGATTTCCATAAAAAAATCTCATATGTAGAATGAAAAGTCAATATGAAGACAATTAAAATATGGCTTTAATGTTCGATGTCATGGGGCTGATTTCCATAAAAAAAATCTCATATGTAGAATGAACAGTCAATATGAAGACAATTAAAATATGGCTTTAATGTTCGATGTCATGGGGCTGATTTCCATAAAAAAATCTCATATGTAGAATGAAAAGTCAATATGAAGACAATTAAAATGTGGCTTTACTGCCGAATAATTTGACGAAATCCTAGACACGAAATTTTATCTAAACGGTTTATTTGGAATTAAATGTAACTAAAATCCTTGACAAAGAAACTAGTTGCCAGAGGCGGCTAGTTACAAATTTTTTTTTAAATGTTACATTCATTCCCACGTTCCAGAAAAATATTAAAACACATATTTACCATTGTGACTAAATTTAGAAATAATATTTTAAAAGTATCTTTAAAATCAAAGCAAAAATACTAAAAGAAAGCCCGAATTTTTGAATCATGAATATTTCATGAATTTTGAAATAGTACAAAAAATAATTTTCTTTGAATAATAAGTCCGAATTTGCTATAAAATAGCACCATAATTACGAAATGGAATAGTTGCAATGATTGTTTATAAGTGGCAAAGACTATTTTGACATTTTAGAGGATTTTTTTCTGAATATCAAATAAGAAAATTTAATCAGATAATACATAAACATAATTATTTTTGGCTGTAGATTATCAGTCGTGCACTCGTAATGTATGACGGGACACTTTGTGGAATTAAAACAAAAAGGTCAATTGAAGGACATTTCTGATTTTAATCATGTTTTATTTTTTTAAAATATAATATCGACTCTATGCTAACTGAATGGACTTTATACATCCTCGACACTGCATCAAGTCACATCAAAAATGTTTAATCCATTTATTAAATGATTGTACCTCTTAGCACTCTCTACTATATTCATGATCGCATAATCCAAAGAGAAGGACATTGAAATATCTTGTTTGGAATCCTCCAAAGATCCTGTAGAATGCATTGTCCTCTACAAGCATAACACGAGTTTCTGAATGGTGGAGGAAAAACCTCCTCAGCAGGGATTAGACTCCAGCAATGGGAAGGGAAATACTTCACTCCTCATTATCCAATCAGTTTGGAGTGCATCTTTCCGGGATTTAATCTCTCCTTAGCAGGAAATCTTGAGGAGTATGTAACACGAAGGATTACATGAATGACCTTCTGAGCTTTGGAGATAGTTCTGTTGGTAACGAAACTTCAAGTTTCTACGCACCAGAGTGCATTTCTATTTTTGAAATTGAATTGCGAAAATAAAGCATTTTGGGATGCTTTTACGATAGTTCTGGAGTTTTCATTAAAATCCTTAATTTTGTTTTAACAAATTAAGTAAATAAAAAACTTTTGTTTTCAAAGGATTTATTTATCATTAATTTTGTTATCTTAACAATCGTAATGAATGCAGTGAAATCATTAATTATCAACGAAGATATTTAGATGGTAAAGTTATTTTAAACTATTAACATTATACAATAAGCCATATATCATTTTTTGATATGCTGAATTAAACAAATTTTTTAAGAAACTGAGCTCGTTTAATTTTGTTATTTTCATTCTTCGATAATTAAATATTTTTTTTTTCTGGGAGGGGGGTATTTGGAATTTCTGATTAAAAAAATCCTTAAAATATCGTTTACAATCCGACGTCAAAAGTAAAAACAGTGAAAATGTGTTTTAATTCGTAATTGTTTTCTTTAGTTAAAATATGTATACTTTATCACTTCAATATTTATAAATAAACTCTACTTTAAAACTCTTAATTCTTTTAAAAATATATTAAATAAAATAAGTGAATAAATTTCTTATTTTTAAAATTTTTGAGACGTCTTTTATAAATTTTACTGCTTATTTTGAAATTTTATTGAGCAGTTATTAAATTCAAGTTGCATTATACTGTTTGTTTTTAAAAATTGTGTAATTATTTGCTGAGATAATTATTTTAAAATTATTAGTATTTTAATTACTGAATTTATTTATTAACTATAGATTATTTATTATGACTGTAAAATATTAAAAATAAATTTTTGCTGACATTTTAGTTGAAAATAATTTTATAATAGTTGAAATTTTGAATAAATAGGATCTGCATTGTGACCCTATTAGTTTCTAATTTACCAGTTTATATTGAATACACAAGACTTTTCTTAATTATTAATTTAATTATTTGAAATTTGCTAAAAGTATAATAAATATAAATGATGACTTCCTAATTATTTACGAAGATCTTTGAAGATGATATATATTCTAATCGTCACCCAAAGGTTATTCCTAAATCATGAGAGAGAATGTATTTTCTATTAAAGAAATGCTCTAAATCACATAAAGAAGTGTAATTAATGTTGTTAAAGTACAGCTGGAAAAGTTACAATTTCTGAACTTTTATAGAATAACCCGATATTGTTAGTCTTACTTTGTTAGAAAATTTTTTGACGCGCGATCATTTAAAAAAATGCTTTATATTTTTGCGATTAAAATTGACTAAAAGCTTTGAAAATCACTATCTTAGATGATTTTAGACCACTTCAATGGCTTAATAGTCCAACAATCAACGCAAGACTTGGCTACTTGAGGTAACCGTCGATTTTACTAAAGTAATGAAATTCTGAGCTTTATACATCTGTCGACAGAAGTACTTCTATTTAAAATGTTTCGTATATTAAGAGTGTTTTTCTAATGTCAGCGCATTTAAGAGTATTTATTTATTATTAAATGTAATAACAGCCGGGGATTGTTTAAAAATTTAGATTTTTTGTAATTTTCAGCATTGTATTTAATAACTCAAACAATATAAAAAATAATTCTCTGGTTCGTTTAAAGCATTTTTCTCTAAATAGAAGCATAATGAGACAAAATAAGATATAGCTGGAACCATATAATTAGTTTTTTGAGTTAGGATTTTACTGGACATTATTTGTAATAGAAATCAATTGTATTATAAATAAATAGAATTACTTAATAAGCTATTTCTAATGACAACCTTTCAATATGCTACATAACACAATATTGAGAGAAGTGTAGGTTTTATAAAGCTTTTACTCTTTCCTTAGAAATTATTTAAGAAGAGTGGCAGTCAGAACCCTCTATATATATACATCCCATAAAATCGCCACATTTTATATTTCTTCTGAATATATATTTCCTCAAAAATTTATTTTAAAGAAATCGTCAATTTGGCTACATCCTCAAATACCTTTTAATCTTTACTTAACAATAGATTGACAAAAATTTTCCTTTAAGAAACAAGACAAGAAAGATTTTTGACAAATAAATTAAATTATACTGCTGTTTATTGCATTGCATGTTGTATATATAATGTACTATACAATGTTTTATACACTGTTTATTGCATAAACAATATATTTAAATGTATTGGAACAGCAGTATCTAATACATTTAAATATGTTATTTCTTAGCATTTCAAGGAAATTTTTATTAGATTGCAGACAAGTTTGAACATCATATATTGCATTTCAAGGAGATTTTTATGAAGTTACAGACAAATTTGAACATCTTATCTTGTATTTCAAGGAAATTTTTATTAGATTATAGACAAATTTGAACATCATATCCAGCATTTCAAGGAAATTTTTATTAGATTACAGACAAGTTTGGAAATCGCATCTTTTGTCATCTGTCCGACATCTTCCAGAGTTCTTTTTTAAGAAAAAGTGCAAGAAGAAGAAAAAAAAAGTTCTATGATCAGAACTCCAATGCATATTATAAACTTTAATTCAATAGTGAAATCTTTTTTTTTTTTTAAGTTGTTCTCAAAGCTTATTTTTGTATTGCGAACATGATACACCTTTTTTTTCTTTTATGAATACTACAGGGTTGACCTTTTCACTTGAGATATAAAGAGGTAGCAACTTCTGGTAAATGACACATTCATATAACAACATCTTCTATGTCATTGCGGTCGTTTCATACTTGTCGATATCGTGACGTCGCTTTGTTAGACACATGGAACTGAATGTCAAGCACACTGAGAAGTACCCACAAAAATATTTCCTTCTTTTTTTTTTTCAGTGCTCTTTTTCTGTGGAATCGGCATCCCTCTTTTTCTCAAACCCTTGCTCACACCTGCTAATCAAAGGTTTCCAAGTGTCAAAAAGTTTCAACTCTCTATATTCGGCAAAGTTCAAAATTTTTCCATCGTCTTTTGGGATCTCAGGGTGTTTGACTCTTTTCTCAATTGGGGATGGAGGCGTGACCGCGAGGGGCCGGCCTTTCACGAAAGGAGCGATATCCCAAGGTCATGGAAAATTGCAGCACTTCTACTAGTGATGCATCTTTTCTTAGATTAGATCTTATGTTTCTTTAATTTATTTATGAGATATATTTCCATATATTGATTTGTAGCAGCAAACAATATGAGTGGTAAGAATAATTTCGAGGTTACTGGATATTGTTACAATGATCACAATTAGAATTTAGTTATATAGTTCTTAATATTGTAAAACTATCAATTTAGTTAAGTTTTTAATAATCGTGTGGCTCTGTAAATTATTTCTTAACTAAATGAAATACTGATTCAAATCTATCATTTGTCTGATATTTCGAAACAAAAAAAAAAAAAAAAAAATGGGAGAAACGAATAAAAAAATTATTAGCCATTAATTTATTGTTAAATAATAAATTATTGTTTTTAATTACAATATGTAGAAAAAGTCAAAAGAACAATAGATTGTGTTTCTTGTTTTAGAAATAAAGTTATAATAAAATGTTGAAGAAACATTGAAGGCAGAAACTGAATTTCTTTAAAAAGTGGAAAAGGTATAATAGTAGAAAAAAAATATATGTGTGGAATATATTGTTTATGTAATTAATTATTTCGAAGTAAAATTTTGTTATTTGATTCTTTATTTTTAGATTCGTTTATTTTTTGAATTTTAAATCACTTTTACTGCAAGACAAATGGTTAAATATTTCAAACTAAAAATATTTCCTTAAATTTTTTTTTTTGTAAATAGGATTTTCTTACTTTATAAATAAATACCTTATTTTTTTTATATAAGTACAGAAATAACTAATATTCTTTATATTTTATTAAGCAAAAATATTGATTTTTTCCCTTTGCCTTTTGTTGAAAACACACACACACACACACACACACACACACACACACACACACACACACACACACACACACACACACACACATACACACACACGCACACACACACACACACACACACGCACACACACACGCACGCACACACACACGCACACACACAGACGCACACACACACACACACACACACACACACACACACACACACACACAACACACACACACACACACACACACACACACACACACACACACACACACACACACACACACACACACACACACACACACACACACACACACACACACACACACACACACACTTCTTTACTGCGGAGATAACAGGGCGCTTTTCAAAGAGTGCGCGTGCATTCCGTTTTAAAGATAAAATGTTTCTGTCTTAATATTAAAAATTCTTCAATCATTAGTTTTTAAAATTCGTCTTTTAGAAGCTAGTTTTTAAAAATATATATAGCTAATTCATATCATATAATTCTGATATGAAGCAAACTACTCAGTTATAAGTCAGCCTATAACAGCATAAAGTAATTCAACACTATAATAATAAAAGGTAAGCTTATTAATAGGCGGAAATCGCAAAATGAAGTTGAAATTTTCATTTCGCATTAATTCCGTTATAAGCAAGTAGAGAATTATGGCGAGGAAAAGGATTTTGAATAATGATTTTGGCAGGCATCAATTACATCATATATGTTAGTTTTCTAGGTTACAAAATTAAATGGAATAAAAATTAGAAAATGCATACTTTCCCCAAACTGTATGTCATTTAATTTTTGAGCAAATTATAATATTTTTTGCAAAAATGTTTTATTTAATAAAAACACAAGATGTAAATTGAGTAACTTAATAGGATATTTTTAATTTGAAACTTGAAGTCTAAGAACAGCTTATTCAATTTCTTGTCAAAATACTAAATTGAAAAATGATAAATATTTTTTTTATTTTGAATGCAAATGGTGAGAAGAATATAGAAGAGTTATTTAAACTTTCGCGAGAATTAATAGAAGAATTAATTTTTTTTGTTAATAAACAATTATATTCTTGCATCATTCTTTAAAATCTTTTTATAATTTATTGGAAAAGATAAGTTTTACGCGTTTTTTCATTTGAATTTTTTATACAGTTTGTTCTTTTTGCTTGACGTTGTGAAATTTGAAAATTGTTTGGTCAGTTGATATTTTTATTTTATGTTAATAATAAAGTTGAAGACCATAAGCGGATTGAGAATGTTATATTATTTGTTATAAATTATTTGTACATTAAAATATTTTTATAACAATATATTTTAAAACAATTTTATAACAAAGTGCGTGTTGGCATCCTGCAGCCGCACACATTATATTATCAAATTATTATTTTTATTTCTTTATTCTTACTTCAATTATTAAATATATTCTTGCTTCTTCGTATATGACATTTAAATACTGCAGTCGTCAAAAGTGGATTTGACATGTGGCAATTGTAAATATTTCAAATTTTGCTCCCAAAGATTGAATAAGAAGGAGGAATTTGTGAAGAGGCATTTTTTTTAATGAAAAGACATAAAAATATATCAGCTAATTCACAATAAAACTTTAAAAAAATCACAGAAAACCTTATTTTATAAACTTTAGATCTAAATACAGAATTTTGGAGAGAACCCTCTACAACATTCTTCAAAGAAGGAAGTTTTCATGACCATTGTAAAGCAAACCACATGAAAGCCGCAACATCAAACACTGGCCTCTGAAGCAGGCGTCAAACTGTTTGGGGGCCTTGTCAATTTTTTGACGTATTTGACGGTAAACATCCTCCAAAACTGACGGACGCCTTCACCATACCCCTTCCTTTAACACCTCTACCACAACAGGAAAGGCACACTCAACCGAAAAATATATCTTCGAGGGCTGGTTAATAGGCAAGAGGGGCTTTTAGAATAGTTCAATGATGCGTGAACGAAGTGAGTGTTTACACCTTGTTGCATCTTGGGCTGGGTAAGTAACCAGTTTGCGTAAAGGAATGAATCGTATTCGAAGAATTGTTTTTCAGAACAAGTGTCAGTAAATAGTTGAATTTTGTTGTGGGTTACTAAGTGGAACTAAATGGAAACAGCTGAAGAAATCCGGTTAGTTGCCAAGAGAAGAGTAATTAGTGTCAGAACTGCTTGAGATGCTTCAAAGTGGAGGGATACGCAATTTTTTAAAAAAAAGATATTTTGATTTTACTGTTTTGTTTTGATCAAAAATTGCCAAAAATGATTCTATAAAACTTATTAATTTATCAGAAATCTTCATTGTCTTCTGCACCTCCCCCTACAAAAAAAAAAAAAAAACAAAAAACTTTTTTACTACAAGAAATTTTTTTTTAACTAAAATTGTTTTCCATTACTCGAAACATGCTTTAATTACAAATTTTTCAAACAGTAAAGACATTCTTATTTTGTCATAATGCTCTGATAGAAATTGCTGAGAATGATTCTAAAAAACATATAATTAAACTGTAATTCTCAATCCCTCTTGCTCAAAATTTTTTTTTTTCTCATTCTTTCAATAAACTCCTTACAGCAATTTTTTTTCCAATACTGGAAAGTTGTTTTTAAAATTTTAAAGATATTTGATTTGCCATATTGTTTTGATCAAAAATAACTAAGACTTAAGTTCTTGAAACGCAATAATTTATTATTATTTCCTAATTATTAATCACTATTTCTATTCCCTTCTGCTAAAAAAAAATCTTCTCACTATAATACACTTTTCAAACTAAAACTTTTTCCAATATTCGAAACATTTTTCTATACATGTAATTCAAATATCAAAACCATTTTGATTCTCCATAATGTTATAATCAACAACTGTCAAGATTGATTCTATAAAACATAATAATTTAACTGTAACTGTAATTTCTGTTCCATTCTGCCAAAAAAAAGTTTTCGCACTGCAATACACTTTTCATATTAAAATGTTTTTCAATTCTCAATACATATTTTGGTATATGTATTTCAGATCGCAGACATTTTGACTTTGCCATAGTAGTTAATAATTGCAATTAATTCTTTGAAATATAATATTTTAATTGCATATATCAGTGTACATTATCTTTTTTAAGAAATCATTCTTCATATTACCATACGCTCTATTTCAAAATTTTTCATATTCCAATCATGTTTTGATACCTGTATTTCAAACAAAAAAGATATTTTGATTTTTTTATAATCTTCTGATGGAAAATTAATTGATTATGAAGAAATACTATTTTAACTGCAATCGTTATTACCCCTTAAAAAAAAAAACGAAGGCCATGGTGGCCTGGTGGTAAGGTCTCGGCTTGTGAGCCGTAGGGTTTCAGGTTCATGACCCGATACCCCCGAAGACCCGTCGTATAAGGATCTGTTGCACGTTAAATTCGTCAGACCAAACGTTCCTCCCGCTGGTGTGGGGCGGTGTGGAGAGGGGGGTGCCAGCTCAGGTGTTGTCCTTGTCATCTGACCGCGGTTCAACATCACGAGGTTTGTCCTAAAATAGCCCTAATGTTGCTTTGCAACGGGACTTTAATATAACTAAACTAAGCAAACCTTTTTTTGAAAAATAATTTTCTTACAGAAAAACACTTTTCATACTGAAATTTCGTACTTCAATTCTTAAGAATAGGTTCAAATACTTTTGCAATACCTGAATAGTTATTTAAGTGAAAGTCTGTTATGACCCATCAACTGTCGAATGGAGTTAAGTCAATTAGAGGTAGTTACGGGTTCTGTTCAGTGAAAATGATTTTAATAATTATTCCTAATCGATAGACTAATGTATACTTTGAAATGATTACTTCTATGGAGGTGATTGTAATCGAGACCACTATAGTACTATCTGCCCTATAATGAAAAATCTCTCATTTCATTAAGCTTGGAGCAGGAAATTTATCACCCTGTTACTAAAATATTACACAAAATAAAAGAGCAGAGACATGTTCATGAAATTTCTACGGCCAGACATGATATCAAGGATTGATTAAGAATGATTTAAAATGCCTTCATTAGTTTGTAGGATATTCACAACAGAATTTCCTAGCGAAAGCTGCACATTAACCACTCTTCTTACTTACTTCCTTTAATATTCTAACTTCTTCTTTATGACAAAAGAGTTTTGTTTAACTTTAACTTTGTTAGGTGGTTCCCTTTCTATTAATTAAATAATAACGATTTTTTCTGTGATTGAGATGGTTGCTGAACTTAGTATATAGATTGTTTCCTGACACGTGGTGGAATTTACTTACAAATTATTAAAAAGATTAATCACTCTACTTACGAAATGTGACATTATGAAGAGAATCGAACATGCGTTTTGAACATCTTCTCTTCCAGAATTTAATACAGAATTATAAGTTTGATTTAAAAACCACACAGTGAATATCGCTTATCTAGCTAACTATGCCTTTAAGGAGTTTAGTAATTAATTAAGCACCATCATCTTGCTACTTTATTAAACCATTTTTCTTTCGGTCAATTGTAA
Organism: Argiope bruennichi; assembly: GCF_947563725.1. Lineage (NCBI taxonomy): Eukaryota > Metazoa > Arthropoda > Arachnida > Araneae > Araneidae > Argiope > Argiope bruennichi. The sequence continues at coordinate 63,130,639 of NC_079160.1, read as the reverse complement.
TGCCCAGAGGTTAATATCCTTGAGTCCGTGGTGGCCTGGTGGTCTCTGCTTCAGAACTGGAGGATTTATGGTTGGAGACCCGATTCCACTGAAGATACGTTGTGTAAGTTTGTCTGGTGACCTTAAATTTGTCGGGCCAAACATTTTGTGTTAGTTTGGAGAGGGGGATGCCAGTTTAGATGTCATCCTCGTCATCTGACCGTGGTTCAAAATTACGAGGTCCGTCCCAGAGTAGCCCCATTATTACTTTATATAAACGGGACGTTAATATAACTAAACTAAACTTAAGAGTCTTGAGTGTAAGCTCTTCGCCCATATTCCTGGTAAATCAGCACTCGGAAAGCTGCACCTTTTAAGTTTCTATGTTTAAATATACTGTAACGGATGGATGTATAGATAATTAAACCTTTTACGGTTTAGGCCTAAAATTTGATACAAAACTAGGATATTGCTATAAATACTCCAAAACAAGTTTCATTCATATCGCTGGTTCCATTTTTGAATTCATGCCTGCTAAAAGACAGACACAAAAACCAGTTAAGCAACTGATAGACATAATTCCATCAATCATTTTTCGAACTGAATCAGGTCTAAAGTTTAAAGATTCATCAAAATCTGTCTGTCGCATTCCTTAAAGAACACAGTGCTTTCATTGTTTATATTCCCTACAAGAAAGTATGAAAAAAATAGAGATTAAGACATTTCTTCAAAAATTAATGAATAAAAATAACATTTTAATTTAATTTTTTTGGTGGGGAGGAATTGCATTAAATAAAAAAGTATACGATTTTTTAATATGAAATTTGAATTTTAAGTCATTTAGATATTTTCCATTTCATAAAAACATATAAATAATTAAGAAGAAAGAGAAAAATAATCCCGAATATCTAGCCTGCGGCTAAGAAAAATTGTTAGCTGTCGTAACGATGCATGAAGATATATATTTCCTGTTTTTCTTAAAACTGCCATTAATGTCTCTATCTCTCCTCTGATACTTACATTGGTGATAATGAAGACGTTAAAAAGGGAGATTGCGTTCATAAAAAAATATACGGAAACACTTTATATCCTCTCAACTCTTAGAGGGGAGAGAGAAGCGGGAGATAAAAACAGTAATTTAGGTGAGCTAAAAAGTGATAATTTGCTCAGATGAACATTTTATACATGCGATGCGGAAGCTGTCTTCTTTGCAAAACATGCGTGTGTTCACTGTGGTGTGCGTTTTCTGAACATTGAACGGAACAGTACCGTTTTATAGAATACTTTTAACTGTCTATGAAAATATTAATTTTTAGGCATTTTTAAATACTCGATTATAAAATAAAGATAGAGAAAAAAAGTATATTATAACTGATAAAAATTTTGATTTCGCGATTTTGATGAATTTCCACTCACTTCAAAAATTATATTCTTACAATTATGTTTACCTGACTGTTTGTTCGTTAAAAAAGGATAACAAAAAGAGAATAAAACAAGCTAAATGGATGAAATTTGGTTCTCTAGCTATATATCAAAACTGAAGATTTCTATTAAATTTTAGAAGTTTATTAAAGGGAGATCTGGTCTGTTCGAACATATGAATACAAGCAAGCAATTATCATATCGCATGGAATTAGGTGTGCAGTTTTATAATTGGAATTAGATTTCAGTTTCAAGTTTTGAGCTGTATCTGTCAGAAGATTGACTATCCATCGATTTCCTTATTCTCTAAACGAAACTACATTAAAAGCAAAAAAGAAATGAATGGCGAATTTTTAGCGTCTCAGTTTTAAGATCAAATTGTATATCTGTATTTAATTTTGGACCAAATTCATCAAAAGAGCATATTGTCTATATATGTGAACACGATAATTCAGAAACCTATCAAGTTAGAAAAATGAAAATAAGTATGTGACCTTGATAAAATTGTAGATCTGTGTCTGTTTTTTGGACAAAATTCATCACTAGACTGACTAAGTATGTAAACACGATAATTGAAAAATGTATCAGAAAAGGTAAATGGAAAAATCTGTATGTGGGTTTGATGGAATTGTAGATCTACATTTAATTTTTTGATTAAATTCGTCAAAGATAGACTTTCTAAGTATGTAAACACGATAATCAAAAAATATAACATGCTAGGTAAATGAAAATTGGTATGTTTTTTAGATATAATTGTAGATTTGTGTCTATTTTGGACTAAATAAGTCAAAGTGAAGACTATGCATGCGAATGCGAAAAGTCAAAGACAAGAAAACAAAGCTAGACAAGAAAAATCTATATATAGTCTTGATAGAATTATAAATCTGTGTCTGTATTAAAATAAATTCGTAAAATGTGAGCCTGTTTGTGTATATGAATATGATAAATAAAAAAATCTACTAAACCAGGGAAGAAAATCGTCATGTGTTTTTGTAGAAGTGTAGATACGTGTCTAATTTTAGACTAAGTCAATCAGAGAATAGATTGCCTATATAAAAGAACTAGATTATCGAAATACTTTTTAGTCTAGATAAATAAAAATTAGCATATTATTTTCATAGAACTGTAGATTTGTAATAAATTACAAACTAACTCGATCAAAGGAAAATGATCCAAATTCATTCTTAATTCTCTTCAGTATTCTGCCTTAGTACAGCAAAATTCATACCGTATTTTGGAAGCATGAGGGAAAATCAGAGGAAGAATTCAGATTATATGAGCAAATATATTGAATTAACTACCGGTTCGTTGTTATTCCTTGTAATTATGGTTATACAAACTGCTGTCACAATTTATTCTTACGGAATGAAGAAATAAACGTTCTATAAGTAATAACCACTAGAATTTGTCATCTGTTAACTTTCTCACACGCTTTCAATATATAGCCAGTTTTATATTCAGTTACGTCGAATTGTGAAAAGAATTAGCATGAGTTTGCTTTTGGACTTAGTTTTATTGATTGATTGGAGACATAATTGAAAGAATTAAAATGTCTGTTAAAATATATTTAATTATTAGTATATTAATATTATAATAGTATATAATATTATTAGTATTATGAGTAATATTAGTATATAATATTACTATATATTATTAATAGTAATGTAAGTATAATTTAATTAAATATACAAATATTATTTAATTAGTGGTCGTTCTTTTGAGTAATCTCGTTTTCATAATAGGAAGAAATAGAGCGAGGAACACCCAAACCCCCGGAGGACTACATAGAGATACAGATATAAAATTCTGGAGATAGAATCATATATCTTCCTCCATGTTACTAATTAAATTTTGGAATCAGCGTGTTCATATAATAACACAAGGACATCTCTTGCTTCAAATCCGTTACAAATTCACATTTTGGGCGTTATAACCACATATCAATCTTCGTTTGTCTGTTTATTTCCATCTTTAAAATTATGCTATCTGCAGACAGACAGACATACATAATTACAAAAATGTTTTTTCGGATTGACGGAGATTTAAAAGGCGGAAATTCATTTTAGTCATGAGATTAATTTACGCGAAGGTTAAGTATAATATAAATATGTACGTGAAAGAGTATTTATTAATTAAAGGTGAAAGAGTCAAAACTTGCCAAATGTAGCGCCAAAATCAAATTGATATTGCAACTCTATGAGCTGCTAATAAACATTTTGGTTATTTTCTTATTGTTTATTTTCGCCAACGAATTACCTTCACCGTTAATTAATAAGTACTCATAAAAGTAGAAGGCGTCATTATAAATGTTGAAGCTATACAGAAAGTTCATTTATATTGTGCTTCTTAATGGGATGTTAAAATTAAATTGTTAAAATGTATGCGAATGGTTTAGTTTCAAAATGGCGTTTGTTTTCTTGAAAAACGCTTAAATTCTGCGTTATTTAGCATCGCTTTTAAATTTAAAGAAATAGAATGAAAGCAAAATGATTGAAAACTGACTGGAGTGGACCTCCTGACACTTTCTCATAAAAATTTTCTAATAAAGGTAATTGTTTATTGTTAACAGTATGCCATTGGTGAACAATAATTACAAAAGAACCTGTTAGCGTGCGATCTATGGCGTTTAATCTCTGGGATGCAGGTAATACACAAGTATCAGAGTATTGAATTTGTATTTTAGACGCCTTTTTTACATCGATTGATACAAAAATTTGATCCAGAACTTAAATTGTAATCACAAAATTACTTATTAAATTTCATATACTCTTAAATCATTGTGTTTTTAAGTTATTACGTTTACATGTTTGTGGTCTATTGTTTACATGTTAAAGTATAGGTCTACAAACGTCCAACTCCTGGACAATTTAATTCAAAATTCGGGAAGAGTCTACGTTCTAGATGCTGAAACTGCATAAAATTTATCTACTTATGTTTTGTTAGTTATCGTTTTAATTTATATTCGAACAAGCAAGCTGACAGACTTCCTTTGAAGGAGTTTCGTTCTAAATTTGAAAGATATCAATCAATTTGGTGTAAGGTAATTTATAATGTTCGAAGGCAAATATAATTTCAAGAAAGCTTTTTTTCAGACACAGAGAGGTTTAAAACGGGGAGACATTAAAATCTCGTGTTCGAATTTTGTGACGATTAAGCTACTTTCGCTTTGTAACTTCGCATATTAGAAAGTAAAAATCAAAAATTACTAAATTGAAAATTGTCCCAAGTATATCAATTTGCAAGAGATTTTCTTCTGCAACGTTCATTAGTTAATCTGTCACAAATTGTTTCGCATGAGATTATAAATTACAATTTCCGTTAATTAATATATGATATAGTTAACAGGATAGCATGCGTCTACACGGACACATATTTTATTTAAAATCTATACACAAAACAAGATATCAGCAACTAATATACTAAAATCTATTCGAAAAAAAAATCGAAACATTTAGAGTTAGACTTCAAAAACTTTCAATCAGATAACCGGAATTGCTTTACAAATTACCTGAAAAAATTTAGCCCATGAGCTAGCAATAGTTTGTATATTTCATCAAATTTTTTTCCTTGAAATTATTCAACACTATAAAACATATTAGATAACGGGAATTGCTTTACAAATTACCTGAAAAAATTTAGCGCATGAGCTAGCAATAATTTGTATATTTCATCACATTTTTTTACTTGGAAATTATTCAACACTATAAAACATATTTAGCTTTTTATTTTTTGCACATTTCCGCAGTTTATTTTCATCTCGCGAGTTCAAATCCCCCTCCCTTCTTCTCTTCCCTCCCCCTCCAACATCGGTCGGTCACACATCTGCTGCTGCAAATAGTGCCAAAAGCGGAAAACCTTGGTCTCGTGTCAGCGATAAGCTTCCGTATTGGTTTCGCCGCAAAATAATAGACAACACAACACCATGCGTTGTGGAAAAAAAAGTGCCCAAAATATTATAATAAACCTCTATAATTCAGCAGTAAAAAACGCACGCGTGCTACCATAATCGGCACCTAAGAATAGAACCTTGCCGTGAAAAATGGCTGGCATAAATACGACGGAATTTTCCATGCATTGTTAAACGAGCAGCCTAATATCGAAATATACGAGTGTGGCCGAAAAAAATTGTGAAAGAAGCACTATTCTAGTAAAGGGTTATAAATATGTTTCTCTCCTTTTTGGAAAAGAGGGAGGCAGGATAATTTTTTTTCGCCCCAGTACCTTCTTCCTATTGATAGCGAGTGAAGATTCTCGGCGATGTGTTATTTATTTAACTTCTTTGAGCTTCCTATTGAAGCTGCATATCGTAACTTACAACCTGTTATTAGAAATGTAAAGGATGATTTCTATAAAAAGGTCATGCACCCTTTTAGAGGAATTTTTACCGTGATTTAGAAGTTTAGTGCGGGTAAACGACTTTCGAAACCTTTTTGTAATACTGTAAGACTTATTTCTGAAAGAGTGTGAAAGAACTATGAAGTTTTTCTAAATGATATAACCTGAAGTCATTGCTTCCAAAACTTTTATCACCTTAAGATTAAGATTCACCTTAAGATAAGAACCTGTTTTATGTAGATAAAAACAAATTTCGAAAAACACACAGAATTTTAATTAAGAAATTAAGAAGTAGTATTAGTAAGAAGTGTAGTTTTGTCCGACCTTAAGGAAATTTTGTTTACATCCTTAAAAAAACATTCATTGTCAAGTTTTCAAACTCCAAAAGGTAATTAAGATATCAGGAAATCAAAATTTAAGCATATTTGGTGTTTTCAGTTATCTCTTTCAAAAATTATTATATCGCATGGATTATTGGTATATCTTCAGCTATATCTTCCTTAAATGTTACATCACAGGAATGATTTTTACATTATCTTAAAGCAATAAAAATTACTAATTTATTGATACCAACATCATTTGTGTTCATTTGTTTTCTAATTATAATTTTTTAGATATAAATTATGTAATAATATTTTTATTTTTATAATGAAATTTAAATTAAATTAACCATTTTATTAAACTGTTTCATTTTCAGTTCCTCTTTTTTACCATAGTATATACGTAGTTTTTTTTTTAATTTGCTTGCTTAATAACTTGTTAAATTAATATTTTATAATCTTATCAAATGAAACTTTAAGTAAATCCATCATATATTAATAATTTAACAATCAATAGTCTGGGAAGTTCAAAACAGTCTCCAAATATAGCAAAACAAGGAAAAGCTTATAGTCTAGTTTAGTTATATTAACGTCCCGTTGTAAAGCAACACTAGGGCTATTTTGGGACGGACCTCGTAATTTTGAACCGCGGTCAGAAGACGAGGACGTCTTCTGAGCTGGCACCCCCTCTTCACACCACACCAGCGGGAGGACGTTTTTCATGACGGATTTAACGTGCAACAGACCCCCTTACACGACGGCTCTTCGGTGGAATCGGGTCTCGAACCTGAAACCCTACGGCTCACAGACCTTACTACCAGGCCACCGCGGCCTTTAGGAAATGCTTATAAGAAATCTTCTAAGGGAAAATAGAGAACAATTTTCCGTTTTCCATTTAGTAATTTTCGATTTTTACTTTCTTGTATACCAAGTATACAATAAGAAAGTAGCGTTATTAAAAAAAGTAATAATTAAAGTGTATTTTAGATATAAAAATGTAGCAATATTAGAATTTTTTTACAATGAGATCTTTTCCATTCATAATATTCAAGAACACTCAAATAAAATATAATTACTAAAGTTGATTTGAAATATATAAGGATTCATTTACATAAAGAAATCGGACATGACACATACAGGATTAGAACAAGAAAAGTTGTATTTAATAAAATAAGGGATTCTGCCAAATATAAATACAACGCAGCAATATAAGTTTGCTTTAACTGAACAATAAATGAATAAAATTACACGAAAGATCGATCGATCTTTCGATCTCCAGAATGATAAAATTCGATTACAAAGAGACTAAAATCTATGTTTCCGGTAAAATTTAAAAAAAAAAAAGTGCATGAACGTATTATTGAAAAAAATGTGAAATTTGTGATCTCATCCGTCACTATTTAATGTTCAGAAACACTCACATTAAAACTATTCATGAAGATCTGATAAGTTTCTTTGTGCGCTTTTTTTAATGAGCACTTACTATCCCAGAAGTGTTGATGTAAAAAATTTGGTAATTCTTGGCCTATGATTTGTCTATAGAGAAAAGTCAGCAGAGCTTTAAATTCATCTGTCTATGAACACCATAATTCAAACATATAACGAAGAAGGCGAGTGAAAATTATAGAATTCTCCTATTTTTTGGATGAAATTCTTGTAAAGGATGTTTATTTTTCTAGGCGGCTGTATATGCAAGAGCGGACGTTTCAAAAATTCAGCAAGCTAGAAAATTGAAATTAGTAATATGGTTTATACTTTTGAAATGCTGAATGATATCAACAAGCTAGAAGAGAGAATTTTATTGTGTGATCTATGTATAAAAATAAATCAGTGTCTAATTCTAAACTAAATTAGTAAGATGCTTTTGAATGTAGGTTTTTAATCCATTAGGATGCCTCTGAGTACGCGAGAACGATAATTAAACTAGCAAGAGTGGCATTACGAATCTAATAAAAAGTGATTTCTATGTATCCAAATTTTTTTTGTGTGGATTTTGGGCGAGGCCATAATGCCTACGAGTTCTCAGATTTTTATTTTTAGAATTCTACACATGAGAGTTGGGAGTTTCATAGCATAGTAAAGAAAATTCTATTTTCGTATTATTAAACGCATTCCACTGGCGAACAGTACTTACGAAAGAGAATATTAGCTTGGTAACTTTGATTATTAATCGTGGATATGAGTTAATGCAAATCAAAGATGCGTTTTGGAACCCTCTTTTCGACTGACTGCATCGGTCAATTTAAATTTCATTTTGACAAATGGATGGACAGAATTCTGTTGAATGAATTTCAATCAAATTTTGATAAAAATTTACAAATGCGTAGAATGTATATATACCAAATTTCATCCGTCTGTCTCAAAGCGTTTTTGAATTGTGTTTGAATTGTGTTTTGAATGTGTACAAGCAGACGTAATTCCAAAAATGAATTTTTCGGAAATAAAAGATATCTGAAATGTGAAAATTCGTCAAGGTCTTTAGATTGTTTTTTAACATTTATTATATTCATTATTTTTCTGTTTTTCCCATGGGAAAAAGTAAAAACGAAACAAACAAAATAAATTTACTTGGGATATACGGTCTTATGAGATCTTGAAGTCAATTTACCAAATGGAAGACTTCGAAAATGCAAACTTGATTGTCTTCATCTATCAAAAAACTAAATACGAAATGCTTTGCGTCATGTGATTATAGGAGAAATTCGAACGAAAACAATTAGGCAAAGAGAAAATTCTTTTACAACTGACAAATTGTAAGCAAGTCAAAATTTGTTGTTATACAAGAGGTAAAATCGATAAAGGAAGTTATAATAATAACTGTAGATCGGGATTAATTTGGGAAAAGTCATAACTATTTTGAAAATGTAACTGCTCATTTGTTTAACTGTAGGTCGTTTTATATGAGTGTGATGGAAGTTCACCCAGAACACACGGTATCAACAATTCATAATCTTGGAAACTTAATATGTTATTTGATTTTTAATAATTTCCAAAGAATTGATATAAATATTAATTTTGGGTTTACCTAACAGAAAAATTCGTTAATCTGCAAAGGAATATTTAAGTTACTCTCACGGGATTCCTCTTTCAAATATCCATTCATAGTATGTTTCTGATATTACGAATTTGTAATATTGCCTTTCTAAAAGATATAGTTTTACAGATATAGTAATGGTTGCTGAAAGGTTACAGAGTCAAAAATCCCAGCTTTTGACAAAAAAGACGACAATGAATTTGACCTCAAAAATAGAGGATCTAAAATATTTGATATACATGGCGATAATTCTATTTGGACTCGAGTTTCAAAAACCCAAAAGGTGGAATCAGTGAATATTGAATAGGATCATTTGAATTGAACTCCAGCAAGTAGTTGAGTAAAGTCTTCATCATCTCCTTTCTGAATGTTTTGGGCTGCTGCTGTTGCTTAATAGAGATTCTTTACTTGTATGCTACAATTGCCTCGGTTGGATTTTGCTGCTGTATATTCGCTTTTATGTTTAAAATAAAGTGTCGTTATTAGCTAATGAGCCTTCTTCTTCTTGTGTAAGGCCAACTACCCTGCCACAACTGAACAAAGCAGTATCGATAGGATTTGTTTGCGGTTGACTGCTATCTTTATCATAATCCATCCATATCACTGGTCAATTCAACAAACTGGCATTCTCTTCGAGGCGGTTGGCCACCAGCCACAATGTGATCAATCTTTGACCTTCCCCCTCATCTTCTCCTACACTTATCATAAATGTTTTAACAAGGAGAAGGCACCACTTTTTGAAAATCTTTTCAAAATTATATATCTCTCTCCAAATGTTCCCACCCCCCTCAAATAAAAGGAAAATAATTTTAAATAGTTGGCAAAAACTGTCTATTTTCAACATGATATATTTTGGTGTTTTAAGATTTTCTGGCACTATTAATACTGTTCTTAAATTCATTATTTTCAACTTTTAGATTTTTTCTTAATTCCCAAATTTCTATACATTCCTTTAAATAATAATAAATTGTTCTAATTTTTTTTCCTCTTTTTTTCCAAACCTTTGGAAATGTGAATGGTATCTCCCCTGACATAATTTGGATTATTAGTGGATAGTATTTTCTTATTTTTATTTTTGGGTTCTGGCAGAAAATTATAAATTACTCTTCTTTTTTTGGACATTTACAACATCTGCCAAATCACTGTAACTTTATTTCTTCTCTTAATTCCCAATTTAAAATATTATTCGCTATTGAACTTGTTGGAATTTTCGCTGTGAAATCCACCTCACCGGATTTTATTTTACCGTTATAAATACACTTTTACCTGGTAAGAAGTGATATCGATATATATATATAAATTAGCGTGACATATTTCATGAGCTTATTTTCTCATGAGTTCACTCTACTAAGACTATATTTTCTGATTACCCTGGCATCAATAAACACCAAATATTAAATAATAATCTAAATAACAAATCAATAACATTAGGATGTTATTAGGAACCATCTAAGTAGGGATTTAATGCGGTTTAAATTTTTCCGACTAAAAATTTTCCCACTGGTTCTAGGAGTAGTATTAGCACAAAACAGTGACTTTCAGTTTTGTTATCAAAGGTCGCAATTAGTCTTTTACACATGTTTGTGTAGTTTAACTTATCATATCAAAAGTAAATTTTAGCATACGAATACTAATAAACAATTTTATTTCATCTTTTAAAACATAGTAGATATCTTTATGGTTTACGAAAGTCATTGCAACTGAAAGAAATGAAGGATTTTCACAATATACTTTCACAAAATATCAGAAAAAAAAAACTGTCACGTTTTTTTTTTCCAAAGTGAAAAAAAAAAATCTTTTCAGGTCTTTGACTGAAATATGAAACCTTTCAATACTTTCAGTTGGCACCCTGATTTGACGAGCAGGAGGAGGATTGTGACATTTGACTGAAAGGCTGAAGTTCACTGTTCGATGAAAATGTTACTTTGTGTCATTTTCAAATGGCCAGATATTATAATTTCGTTTCTGAGAATAATAATTTTTAATAATTTAGCCTTACCAGTGGCACAATTAAGTTAAGAGACAGTATTAAATGTATTTCTTTCCCACTTTGACATGGATAGCTTTAAAAAAAGAAATATAAGCACCGTTACTTCTAATTCGAACTTATTGATTGAATTATTTATTTCCTAAGTTGTTGATTTGCATTCCTTTTTTTTCACGTGGTCAAATAGTATTACTCGAGTGAATGGGGTGAAATAAATAGTGTGCTCTAGTAGATGTTTAGGGTGGGGCTCATTTTTCTGTCCTGTAGGGTAGGATAATATCAGTGTTTATGCATATATGCAATTTTGACATTTGGGGTGGGCTTTCTCTAAAATTGTTAACCTCTTAAATTTTGGTGGTCATATCTCTATTGTTTTCAGGCTTTTAGAGTTTGAAAAAGAATTTTTATCATCGTTTGTCATGTCCTAGTAAAATAATTTTTGTTGAGATTTATTTGCCCACGTTATCTGCGTATAATAAATATATTTGCAAGTCGAACTATTCAATGACTAACTTCTTTCCTAATTCATCTCTTATCATTATTTAAAAGATACCTCTTTATTCTATCTTCACAACGAATTTTTTTTAATGGTTGACTTAGGGTGGATTCTGTATCGTTAGTCATTAAATAGGGATTTCCCCTTTATTCGCTATGATCAGACTGGTCCTTTTTATTTTTTCTTACAAAATATCAAGAAAATATTGCAATAATAATAAAAGATATAACTCGAAATTTTGACGAATCTCTATATTTTAGACCTTTTTGTTCGAAAAACACATTTTTGGCTTTATGTATTTACTGTTGTCTGTCAACTCGATTAATTCGAAAAAAACATTTGAGCCAGACGAATAAAATGTGGTATTACGATCAAATATCCATCAAATTTTGAACGAATCCACTCACAGAAAATCTGTCTGTCTGGCTGTTCGAATACGAATGCATTCGACAACTACAAAACGAAAAGAGCTACTTAGCTGAAATTTGATACACAGGTTTTGCATGTCAAATGTAGAATCGTATCAAATTTTAAATCAAATATGTCAAAAAGGGCATAGGGTCTATCAGTTTTTTTTTCATATGCATGTAAATGTAAAACATATAATAAATAACATAAATTAATGGATAACATAAATAAATAACATAAATTAATGGATAACATAAATAAATAACATAACTAAAAACATAAATAAATAACATAACTAAAAACATAAATAAATAACATAACTAAAAACATAAATAAATAACATAATAATAACATAAATAAATGGAATTTGGTATGTGATGGTATAAAATTTTGTTTCCTGTTGGTTGGAAAAATGGCGTCCAAAATACATATTCTCACGATAGATTCACTAAAAATACTTGATTCACGCCAAAGATCTATATTTCGTAATATTATGTGACAATGCCATGTAAGATAATTCACGATCTTATTAACATACAGAATTTTATGTGAGAGGAGTGGAATTATATTTTTATTGAAGAACATGCGAGGAAAGTTTGAGGAGACCACTCCAATTGTTTCACATTAGATTCTTGCAGCTAGCAGACAATTTCGATGTGTTCTTGCAATACAATCGCCATATTTGATCTTGCATGGTTGCTAGTCTTGCAATGCAATAGCTCTGATCTTGAAGATTACTTTAAGTACTATAAATTAACACTGAAATTTCCTGAAGAAAATCTTTTGATATTATCCCGATATTATAATATACTGAACTTTCTTTTTCTATTGACAAAATATCAAAAATACTTGAGTGTATACAAAAAGTAGAAAAGCGATGTTATCACTCGAAAAGTTTATTATTAATATAGATGTGAAAGCGAAGTTTGAAATACAAATTTCATACTAGTTTTGAAATACAAATTTCAAAACTAATATCATTATGATATGTTTTGAATAAAAAGAATTTCGAAAGAAATAATTAAAAGCTCCATAAATGAAAATATCAGGAATGAAAAGTTGAAGTATTATGTTTAAATTAATGGAAATTTATCAAATGTGCTGACCTACTATCGAAAGTTTAATTTTCATAGAAAAAGAGTGCGTTTAATTTAAGTTTTAGTAACGAATCTCTTTGAATGTTTTTTTCCTCATATTTCATCGAATCTCGATAGCTAATAATCATTGGCAAATCCACTGAGACATATATCATCATATCGTACATATAGATATTCTAATCACGTTTCAAGGATACGAGGCATTTTGTTCAAAACGTCAACAAAAAATTGTCTCTGGTGATTAAATATGATTCATTTTTTGGCGATATATTATTTTATCGCCAAATATATTAATAATATCGCCAGATATATTATTAGTTGCAAATAATGACAGGAGCTCTGCTGAAAAAACAAATTTAGATACGGGAAATAATACTATGTAACTTTACGTCTACGAATGAACTAGTTTGGAAAGAAATGGGAGGAATGGAAGCATGTGAAAGTTTTGTCTTCATTGTCTTGTCTTTAATAAAACTGATGATAAATGAAGGCTTATCGAAATGATGTATTCAAATATTTTATGATAAGTTTATTGATGTACTGGTCTTATCCTAATAGGTGCATAAAAATAAGTAAATAATTTTTAGTTTTAATTATGGAAAAATCCTGTTTTGAATCAACGCCAGGATATTTTGGAATGATTTCATAATTTAGTGCCTTGATTAGTTATTCGGGCATATCGTTTAATTTTCGTCCTATCTTGTCCTTCATTTGGACCAAATGAAACTATTGAAATTAAGGTAAAATTTTGGTAAATCAATGTTTATATACCAAAACACTGCATTTCTAATTTATAAATTCATTGTCGGAGTTTCATTATTATATTGCTTCATTAAACAATTTTATTCACTAAACTTATTTTGAAAATTGGTTTTCTAAAAAATAATTGCTGTTAATAAAATCTTTCGAATTAAGGAAGAGAAATATTTGTATTGTTAAATTTACTAAATACTAATAGTATCTGAAATTGATCCCGTATTCCTAAAGTCAAGCTTACAGGTGTATCTAATCTAGCTTTCTTTTGCCATAGTAAAAGATAAATAATTAATTAACTTATGGAAGTCTCTAAGTAAGTGGATTCCAATAAATCAGTCAATAAGAAAGTTATTATTTCTAATAATTTTTACTGTCGTCTTATTTAGCCAATCCTTCGTTATTAGTTGCAGCAGCTAGAGTTTGAATAAAGAAAAGCCTTCCATGAAATTTTAATCAGAACCACTCGATCATACTTAACGGGGTATTACACATGTAGTTAAAAAAAATGAACCGTCGCCAAGGCCCCAACGGATTTCCCTTTGCCTCATTTAAATAAAAAGCGGGAAGGGAAGTTCTCTGGGGATTAGCAGTGACGAGAAGTGAAAGGCCCCCTTGTCAGGATTCGATGGATTCATATTCAAATTTCGTAGCTCGCAGATGTAACTCGTCTTGTCGCCAGCGATAAGATCGGTCAATTGGGCAAGTATCAATATTGATAAGAGTAGGGCTACCATATTGGCGACGTTATCGCCATTTATTAACATTGTAATTTAAAAAAAAAAAAACATTTTTATAGGATTAGTGTTTATATGGGAAGAAATCTATTAAAATGCTACGTTTGAGTACTTCCTAGTTATAATTTTTTTTAAAGTTCAGATATTTTTTTTTAATCGTTTCCTGAAGATTCTGAATTTGCTCTAAGTAAATGCATGGTTGAGGTTTTTTTGCACGGTATCCTAACTATCAGTAATTTAATAGTAAGATAATATTTTTATATTACCGCGTTAGCCTTTATTAAAGATACAATTACAGCTTTGCAATTAGACTAACTCCGTTAATTTAATTATGAAATTTGAAATGATTTATTTGAAAAGAAGAAGAAGAAGCAGTTTTGGAAATTTATAGAAATACATGGATTTTTTTTTTTTTTCAGTTTCAATTGTAACTTTTAAAATTTTAGTTTTTCAGTTCAAGTTCTAGCTTTTTAAATTTTATTTCATAGCTTTAAAAGGAAATATGAAAAATAATATTACCATTAAAAGAATTTTTTGAAGTTTTTCAATATTTAAAGGAAAAGAAAAGTTAATTTATATTTTAATAAAGCATTGGATAAAAAAATATTAATAATTATCCAAAGCAAAATTTAAATTGTTTGTAATCAACAAATATTGCAGCATATTTAAAAATTTAGTTACAATTTAAATAATTTTTCAGTCATATTTAAAGAAAAAAAATTCTCAAAAAATCCATATTAATACTTAAATTTTATTTTTATGATATCAAATTCAGTGCAAAGAAATTTGTGAATTTTTTTTCATTCAAAAAATATATATTCGCATTTTTAAGGGAACGAACATAAAGAGAGTCTCTAATTTATTATGTTATTGTTGGTGTATTTTAATACGCTTTTACTGCCCGTTATCTTGAAAGATATTATTTAAACAACATGAATTTTACAATTATTGAAAACTTTATCATGATTTTTTTTGAAGTTGTTAATTGTAAAATATTTAAAAAAATCTAGATAATTTACATGCACCTGAATAGTTGTGAAAATACTCTTGTTCTTGTCTGAACACATTCTTTCCAACCAGGGACTGCCAGCTCAGGTGTCGTCCTCGTCATTTGAATGAGGTTCAAAATTACGAGGTCAGTCCCAAAATAGCCCTAGTGTTGCTTTAAAACGGGACATTAATATGACTAAACTAAACCAAACCAACCGGATAAATTTTTATTTAAGTGGAAACTTTCTCAAATAAATTCCCACTTATATAATATCTCTACATTTTTGGCGATTTTCAAATTAAGTTCTGGTGTAAAGTTATATTCCATTGTTATTCCGTTAATTTATCTCTTTTATCAAATTATTTGTAATTAACTGTCAGTAATTTAAGTTTTTAATTGATTATTGAGATTATTATTAAGATATTATTTGATTTACTAAAGCATCGTAGCCGCTGATAATTAGTTACAAAATGCTTTTAAGAATGATCATCGAGTTGTCTTAGATTTCTAGGGATTTCTTTAACTTAGACAATTAAAAATTGAAAAGATATTTTATTGAAATAAAATTATAAGAATGATTTTAAATAATACTCTGAACACTGTTTCATTTTAAAATAGGTTTTCTCATCTGAATTACAGATTATTGAAACTTGTAACTAACGAACCAGAATTTGGATGCTTTCCCTATAATGAAATGAATAAGTTCACATGCAAAATCACTATAATGCGGGAAAGATACATTGTATGATTTAAAATACGATCGCAGGAAATATTTTGTAAATTTATGTGAATATGAAAATTATTCTTTTCATAAATAGCTTTAAAGAATTAATTGGTTACAAACTGCATCAGACTTGATTTTTCAAATTTTTACTATTTCATTTTCAGTTTGTATAATTTAAGTAAATAAATAAACGCTTTGTTTTAGTCAGTTCTAAATGCGAAAGTCACGTTTGGGTAACGCTGAAATATGTATTAACTTTTCAATAGAGAGATTGAATGATACAGGTTTTCAAAATCAATTTGATATCAATCATTGGAAAGGTTGTAATTGATCGCTCGAGTTTCTCTTGATATTTTTAACTGAATTTATTTTTTTATTTAAACGTTTTATTGAAATGTACTTTAAAAAAGGGCTTGGTGTTTGCATTTTTTAGAAAAACTTCATAAATCAATTAAATAAGTTTAAGATCACTTTAAAAAACATATGGAAATGGGAGTATTTTTTATGACTAAAAAATTTTATGCATTAAATTTTAGAAAATATTGTTAAAGGTAAAAGGTAAAAGGATTTGCTTAAAACGATTGGATACCTTTATTTAAACAACCCTTTTTTTTTTAAAGATTTTTTTTTAATACATTTGAAAATGGCTTAAACTTCATGTGAATGATACACTATTTTTTTTTCAGAGTACTGGAAGACAGGATTTCAATATTTCAGAATATCAATTTTTTTTTCTAATGAAATAAATAGTTTTAAATCTCCAATGAGAAAATTTTAATTCTTTTTATTTTCCCTGACGCATCTCACACGGTAAAGAAAATTATTTCCCTCTTCATTTAAGGGCCAAAAAGTTAATCAGTCTTCATTTCAAATTTAAATGTTTTTATGATTACTGACATATCTTTATCTATATATTATTAGGTTACATATAACATCTTCCAATGAATTAAGTAAAGAAATACATACACAAGCACACACGAATTTATATATATATACACACACATAAAGGAATACTTCTTTATATTCACTTAATTTAAATTTTAATTGCAATTCCTCGTGAGAAGAATAATTTGAAACGATAGGATTCATATAGAATTAGTTAATATATTTCCAATTAATGACTCCTTTTCAGGATTTTATTTCTGTTTAAACTTTTTCTACCACCAAAATTAGAAAAAGGAATTCAAAAATAATAATTAAAAACTTGATTGAGTAATTGATAACTGCTGAAAGTAAACTAATTTTAAATCACCTATTAATCAAACTAAATCAACTAAATGTCTCATCAAGAACATATTGACTACTTAGATAACAAGTTACCTATTACCTAAGTAGATTTTCACTTACTTTATGAGTAGAGTAATGTTGTTGGATCTTATTACCTTTACTTCAGTGACGGAATATATCTCCTGTGGAATAGGTCGCGACGTAGCCGATGATGCCCTTAGAATTCCCATCTCATTTCTAAAGTAAAGGAACTAAGTTTATAAGAGGGGGAATATTTTGAATTAACCGAATTTTAAAACAAAAGCATTTATTAGCAAAAAAAAAATACTAAAAGTATATTGATTTGATATTTTATTATTATTCATAGTATAAAAATACTGTTTTAAAAATTTAATGAATAATTTATTAATTTCATTCATTTGTCATTACATAATCAAGTATCCCTATTAAGAATATTAAATCAATGATGGGAAAATTTAGAGATCACAAGAATATGAAATCTCGGATAACTGTATTTTAGTACGTGAGGGAATCAATTGACAATAATAACATCTGGTAAAAGTGATAATCGTTTTTGATAGATATTTTAATTTACCTTATATGCCTTAACTGACAATTAAGTATTTATAACAGTTAAGTATTTATATCTCTTTCGCTTGAATATCATTTGGAATTTATAGTAAAATTCACTAAGGCTGTTATTGTAATATCATACTATAACAAATGATTTATGCTTAAATTAGAGATTATTCGCCTATGTTCCTCATCATTTATTTTGGAGATCATCTCGTCATTCATTTCCCTTGTTCCGAAATACAAAGTTAGTAAATTTAGTGATGGCAAACATATGATTTCATATGATTTAACACAAGAAATAATATGTGATTCTTATAGATCCTTCGATGTAGTCGTCAGTTGTCTATATAATTTATTTCCAGGGATGTATAATTTTTGAAATACCTGATTTCGTACCAATTCGACTGATGTTCAGAAGATTCTGAATTTAATGAATTAAGCATTCCTGTTACAGTTCAGCAGCGAATATCATGAAGCAGCTCCTTTTTCTGGCATTTAAATCATATTCAGATGGACTCAAGAGAATGGATGAATAGAATGTTTCATCGTCGTTTCAAAAAATCTCTATCGCAAAATATTATTAAACTGCTCCAGAGCTTTTAAAATCGTTCTAGACGAAGTATTTGTAGAACTTGCATTGATTCAAGCATTTCACTGAAACAAATGACGAAAAGGTAGATCTGATGGCTACATTGAAAGATTTTAGGTATTACATATTAGCACCTTTGTTGTATCCTATATAATTATTTTATTACCACTATTAAATTTCAGATGAAACGATCTATTGATTTAAGCATTCCTGGTACAGTTGACTAGCGAATGTTAACCAAGGAGTTTCCTCTTCTTTGAATCCAATCATATTCAGATGGACTCATATGATTAGATGAGTAGAGTCAGTTGTATCATCAGCAAATAAAAAAATCTTTGTTGTAGACTGATACAGAACTTCTAAAATCTATAGATGGTTCCTTTAGAAGCATCAGCAGAACTGGTATTGATTCAGGTATTCGAGAGCTATAAATATAGCTCTTCAATACAAGTAGATATATTATGAGATATATCTCTTCGATAAGATACAAGCTATATCGCTGGTACCTATATTGTAAAAAATGTAATTATATGGTTATCACTATTAAATTTTCAATTCTTGAGCTATATTTATATTGATCATAAATTTGCTTCTCTAAGATACTCTGGAAAGAGGTAACAAAAATCAGAAATGTTCGGTGCAAAAATGTATAACACCGTCACATTTATTCTTGAATAAAATTGACATCATATTTTAATATTGACCAATAAATGATTGCATCCAAACTTGAAGACGAAAGCATCTTTCTTGATATAAGGACAAAAAAAGTCAAATTGGTGACACCGAAGCTAACTTTTGTTGTTGACGAAAGTTTTACAGAACAGTACATGTGTTAATTCGCTTAGAACAGAGATTGATGTTGGAAGTTTTAATAAACACTGATTTCAAGCACATTGATGCTCATAACTTATTATCGGTTGAATTTGAAGTTTCTTTAAAATAAGTTTGTTACTATGTTTGAAGACGGAGATAGCTTTCTTGATATCGTGACAAAAGACAAGAATTCAAATCGGTGATACTGAATTTAACTTTGTTTAGAGACGGAGCTTCTGTTATTAGCTGTCTTAGAGCAGAGAATGATGTCGAAAGTTGTCAAAAGTACCGAGTTCAAGTGCATTCATTGATTCTCATAACTTATCAATGATTTAATTTGAAGTTTTAAAAAAATTAAGTTTGTTCTCAAGCTTGAAAACGGAGGCAGCAATTTTGATATAAGTTGGAAGACAAAGACTCAGAACAGTTACATTTAAATTAACGCTTAGTATCGACGAAAGGGTTTTTCGAGAACCAGTAGTGCTACTTTCTTGGAACAGAGGTAGTTACGGTTTCTACCATTAACATCAATTTCAAGGACATGCTCATGAAGTAGAAGTAGCATTATCATCAGCTTGGCTCGAGTTTCTTTGATTATTTTCAGAGATTACCTTTAGAAACAATGCTTATTGACACACATAAACATAATACCGTAGGATAATGAAATTTATCTTGATTTTAATAGTAAGGAAAAAAATTATCAAGAAAAAGCGTATGTAAAAAGTTGATGGTATCCGAATAAAAAATAAAGTTAGTGTCAGCATAACTTTTGGCGTGAAAGGAGTTGGGCAACCCTGGCATTTGCGTAATCTGGCGGTAAATGTTGAAAATTGAAACATGTCACAACTGTTGATCGACGCAAAATGTCACTCTCCCCGCTTTTCATTGACTTCGCGCCAGAAGAAAAAAAAAGTGGCCACAGAAGAAAAAGGGAGAGAGAGAGAGAGAAAAAAAAATGTAGATAAGATAAAAGCACAGAAAGGGAGAAGGCAAAAGAAAAGATTCTTTTTTTAGCCCTCCGTCTAAGTGACAGCAACGACATGAAAATTTCGCAGGGGAGTGAGCAGAAACAGAGAGGGGTGGGGGGCGTCACCCTTTCATCGGCTCTCTCTGTCACTCTGTTTTGATGGAAAGAGCAGTCTCAATCCCCGAATATTTTAAAAAGATCTTTTGGTCATTCCACAACAATGGATCCTTTCTCTGGATTCCAGGGTCAGAGGATGGAAGGAAGTGTTCTATGCAAACGATTTTTTTTCCTTGTCATGTGGGGGATGACTTCTACCCCTTGCGCCACGTGAGCAAACAGAAGCACGAGATATAAGTAATCCTGGTTTTGTTAACTGATTATTTAAATAAGTTGGATGATTGTTGATGGAAAAAGATTCAAATTCTTAAACTGAAAGAAAATTTAAAATTATCTTTCTTGGTATCATCTACTTATAAGAAAAACTAAAAAAATGTGTTCACCTATTCCAAAGAGAGGGGAAAAAAAAAAGAATGTTTTGAGAGAAATAATGTTGTATGCTGGAAAAAATGCTTAGAGTTTTTGATTTTTGCTTAAGTTTCCGTACAAATTGAATCAAAAATTTGTACTGACAGAAAATTGCTAAAACAAATTCACTGAGTTTCGTCATTGCAAGAAAGTTACAAAAATGCTCTACATTTTAACAGAAATATGGCTAATTAGATTTCAACATATGCCAACATTGTATTTTTTACAACAATCGAAGGCATTGTTGTAAACAATACAATGAACTATGAGTGTCAGCAAAACAGAAGTTTAAAGGAAATGGATGATATATATATTAAATAACTTTAATTTATTTTAGAAATATCTGTAACTTTTCAAACATGCATATTTTAACATTTGACAAGAATGCTTTTCTTTTTGATTAAAAAGTGAATGTTTTAATTGCATTTATTGCATTATTTTATATTAAGTTGGAAAAAAATTGAATCTATAGTATGAATAGCAATAGCATAGAAAATAGGTACAATATAAGAAAAGTTGAAAATAATAAAACGTTTCAGAGGGTAAATTGTATGAGCTTGTTGGAATTATAAAAATCTCTGCACTTTAAAATGGAAGGATAATAATTTTAGCATTTTATTACTTTTTAAGTGTTGGAAAAAAAAAGGTGATAAAAACAAAACTCAACATACCAAAACCTACCATTGTGCACTCATACAATGAATGTATGATAGGAGGTGATTACATACTTGTATGTTTGCAATATGCAGAACTGAATTCAGTATGTCTGATCTCCCCCCCCCCCAAATCTTCCAAAAAATTATTTTAAGAAATATTTGTCTGTCATTATTGGAACCTCTCGTGACAATTACGTTTGGCTTCCTAATTAAGAAGGAAGCAAAACCAGCAAACAGAAGTGGGAATTTATTTGAAAAAGAGGGAAATGGGTCAGTGAAGTACAAAGCTGTTGTGATAGGAAGTAGTGCGAGTTGGTGGAGTAGGCCATTTGGCAAGATTTATGGATGACAAAATTGCTTTCAAATGCCGATTACCAAGATTACTAGAGTAATATGCATGAAATGCAATATGCATTTCTGTATACTGAGGAATAATTGCTTCGAAAGAAATAGGAAAAAAATGCCGATTTTTGATAACAATAAATTTTTGAACATTTTTTTTTTTGTAAATTTTTATTAATAATAACTAAAATAATTATTATCGTATTTGACATGTTAGTGCTTATTTTAAAGTCATTTGAGACCAATTATGTGTGCTTTAATCATCTGACAATTGTTTTACTCAGTTGAGATCTGAAGTCCACATATATGGACCTTAAATTACGAATCTATGAAATATTAGTTTCAGAAAATGCTTTCGTTATGTGATCTATGATGTTAATGTAATATATAAAAGGCATAAAAAACATTTATGTTGATATTATAACTTCGAGACCGAAGAGAATATAGCAAGAATTCCTTTCCTTTTTGTGAAAACACGAACTATGGTTGATTTTAGAGAATCCGTTTATAGCCTTCTCTAATTTCAGAAATATTTTCTCTGGCTTGTATATAGAGAAGTTACTGCAATCAACAATTATTATTATTACAACAACAGTTACTGCAATTCGATTTCGTCAGTTTGACGTCACTCCGAAAAACACATTTTTTGGAACTAAGCTTGCCTATCTGTCTATCTGTTTGCGAACATGATAACAAAAAATAGCTGTGAGTTAGACGGATGGAAATTGATACACATACATGTAGATTTCATGAAATTTTAATTGAAAGCCATCAGATGAATTCTGTTTGTCCGCCTACCAAGTACAAATGAACACAAAAACTATAATACTATTTTTACATAAAGAGCTATATGTAAAAAATATGGTACACATGTTTAACATCTAAATTGCAGATCTGTATTAATTTTAAAACGAAATCCGTTTAGGGTTGACTGTCTGTCATCTGAATTTATACATCTATGCGAGCGCGATAAACCAAAAACGCAATCACTTAAAAAAAAAAAAAAGAAAAGAAGAAGAAAATGTTATATCATCTTTTGAACACGATTTCAGTTCTATGTCAAATTTTAATTTCAATCGATGAGAAAGAGGCATTCAAAATACATATTCAATTTTCTAGTATTTGTGTATTAACCGAGTGGCAGGGATTAATGACCAAAAAGAAATGACAATGATAGCAGACAGAGACTTTTGCCAATAAGGCCATTTAAAAAACAGAACTTTAAAATCTATCACAATTTGATCCTAAAAAATTTTTGTTGGGAGAATCATGAATATCAAGTTATGTGAAAAAAATTTAATTAATAATAAATGCGTTCAATTTTTCAAGTGAATCAGCTGGTAGAGGAACTATATTAATTTATAATAAAAACATTCCAGTGATTAAATGCCGCAAAAGAGATATCTAAGACATTCATCATCTATAAAATAAAATTAATTTGTGGTTGACATTATTAAAATATAATTTAAAAGAAAAATGCATAAAATATACCTCAAAATTTGTAGTCCATTTGTTTTTCAAGTAACTGATTTTTTGATGAATTGCTATTAGAAGAATTTATAAGTATAATGTAAAAGACTTGTTTCAATTATTTTTCACCTCTTTTTTATATAATTTAGTTCGATTCATATCTGTGAAGAAGAAATTTTCTAACCGATTTTTTATTTTCTTCCTAGAGCATAAGAATTCTGAAATTTTCAAAAATTGTATGCACCCGATAACAACGCAAATCTTTTACATTTTCAGAACTAAATTAATCTGTTAATTTTCTTTAGCTGCTAATGCAAGAACCGTCATTCAGTAGAGAATTGGGGAAATATTGATTACTTCATTCTAGAATAGTTATAACTATGAAACGCGCTAACATACTGAAAACTAAAAAAATTGAAAGCAATAGAAATATTGATTTTTTTAAAAAGCATAATTTTACTAACTCACTAAAATTCCGAAAATATTATTTTTAATCAAAAGTCTGGAGATCAAAGTAAAAATGATAACGAATTTGCTGAAAATAATATGGTGCAATAAATAAATCACAAGAACTATCAAAAGAAAGAAAATTCTTAAGAATTCTTTAAAAATTAAAATATATTATGAATATATTTGGATTTCTTTTAAATACTTAAAATATTTAACTACATTCGGAGGTCGTTTCTTAAAAAAAATAATAAGTTGAAATAAAATTTTCCCATTTTTAAATGACATTTATCTAGAAACTAAATATAATTTAATATTTTTTTCTAAATATTTAATAATTATTTTTGCTCTATATTTGATTTTTTAAACATTCTTGGTCAAAAACAAATGACAATAATGTATACCTTTCAGTGTACATGTCACTGTTAATGTGATTAATCGATTATTATTAATTTTAAAAGGTAAAATGAATAATCGATTTATCTCATTGACTGGTTATTATCGATAAAGACAACAACTGTTAATAATAATAACACAGTAAAAACACTGACTATAACAGATATATTTTGTCATATATTTATTGACAAGGGGCTGAATCAAAAGAGCCTTTAGCTATAACTAAAAAATCTTCCAAATTACAAGGATTTCAGGATAAAATGATCTTTTTTTGCAATTTGGTCTTTTTCTTTTCAAAGCTTAAAAGTTTCATAGCTTTATAAAGCTTCAATATGGCACTTATATTCTGGTTCAATCTCTAGACAGTATTATAAACAAAATACATACCAAATTTCAGACAGATAGTATTTTAGTAATCGTGTTTGCAAAATGGAAATTGCAATTTGAAAATTATAATTACGTTTCTAAAAAATTGAATTTAAAATATGTTTTTAATTTTCAATCAGATGAAAACAGATACTTTTTTTTTTCAAAACGTCTTTAATTTGTAGGATATTTCCCCTTTTTCTCAAGCGTAGTTCATTTTTTTAAATTCAATTTTTTCTCATTCTAATGATTATTTATTGGGATCAGTTATGAAATACGTATAGGTTATGCATCTGCTTAGGTTTCAATATTTCTTCCATCAATTAATTAAAAAAGACATTTTAATTCATGTGGAAATACTTTTATCAATTAATATTTCTCATAAATACCAAATATGTCAATAAATTTCTCATAAATAATATTTCTTATATATAATTTAAATACCTTCCATGAAATTGTTAGAAATTATAGCCTCAATGGAAAAACAAGATATTTTAGTGATTAAGAGTTTTTTTTTTTTTAAATTAAGAGCAAGAACATTATAAAACGAAGGAATTTTCATTAAAAATATTCTAAAACCATATTTTGATACTGTAAAAAAAGCGATATAAAAATAATTTTTAAAGAATCTTGAACAATGAAAACGATTTATTTTTTATATTACCTACAGTTCCATTTTCAGTTGTTGAATTCGATAAACATGCTTTTAATTTCATGTCTAATTTTCGTAGAAATAAAACAAAAATGGTTTTGAGAATTGAAAAAGAGCAAGATTTCAGATGAAGCATTAAAAAAATGTGATTTTCGGGCAAAAATATGTTATATATATATAAGTGAATATGCTTTCCACTTTGATTTTCAGATTTTTGACCAAAAAAAAACATTTTTTACCTTTAATTATAATAATAAAAGAGTGCAGTAATTATTATTATTATTATATCTAATTATTGTGCTAAGAATACAGAGTTCAATAAATATATTGCGCTCGATCCGAAGTAAAAGGCTACATGGGAGTGAAATTCCTAAGGCTAAGGAATAATCTCGGCCACATGTACCTTGCAAAGATTGTGCACATGTCGTGAAAATAGGTGAGGATTTCGTAATAATGATGTTATTATTTTATATTAAATGCGAAATCCAATAAAGGTTTCTGTTAGGGCGCTTGGTAAATTGATTGGTTTCAGTTGGAATGTGCATGGTTCGAATCTGGCTATTTTAATTAAGCGCATTTAATAGTTAGGCAATAGGGGAAATTAAATTTCATGTGATATATGTGGGTTTAAATATAATGTTAACTCACGCTGTTTTATTTCTTAATCTTAAATAATTGAAATATTTAATAAGTTTAGCAAAAAAGGTCAGTTCCAACTAAGTTAACAATTGCATTAGAAACGAATGATTTTTTTTAACTCTTGTGATTTTAAGAAAGTAACTTATTAGATAAAATTAGTTTAATTAATTATTAATTAATTAAAAAAATCAGAATACTTCGTTTTAGTTTAAGGAAAAAAAATGAAACACCTTTCTTTCTAAAATTTCGGTAAGGACTTACGACAATCTTTATTTTGTAATGTGTTGACCTATAACTATATCTGAGAAAAATAAATTAATTTTAAAAGTAATTAATTTTAAAAGTACTTAAAATTTTAAAAGTAATAATTAATTTGTAACTAATTTCTTGTTAAAGCCATTTTATAGTTTTTGTTAAAACTGTTAAAATTGTTTATTAATATCTTTGTGGCTCTTGAAATTATTAAGAAATAGCAACTCCAATCAGAGAGAATTAATATATTTAAGAATTAATCAAAGTTGTCCTTAGTAAGGGTTAGAATATATTTAAAATATGTTTTCAATAACGTAAGTTTTTAGATCAGAATTTAAAAAGAAACAGAAAACATGGCTGCCAGCAAAACATGTAAAACAAATAATTACAATAATGCCTCATTTTTGGAACTTTTTCTAACAGTTCCTTTCTAGAATTCTTATTTTGAAACAGGACGTTATAGTAAATAAATTAACAAATAAATTCGCTTTGCATATGTTAGCTGCGAAATCTGATATTAAAATTATATTTAAAGGTAATATCATTCTATTCTCATGTTTTCATGTATTTTTGAATGAAATATTCGCTTTTTGTGCTTTTATTTAATTTCATTGTTTCTGCTTTAACATGCTTACTCTTGCGGCTCTGGCCTGATAATAACGATCTACTAACTTTATCCATTATTATAGTAGAGAAGGCGTTCTCTAATTCGATAGATAGGTCGATACTATTAGATAGTTGGTGTGAATCACAGGTGAGTCGCGCGATTGGCAACTTTTGATGAAATTTTGTAAAAGATAAATCAGTTATTTCCGAAATGTGTTAGAGTGTAGAGTTTTAAATTCTGTGCAGTTTTGTGTTTCTCGAAGATTTTTTAATATTTTCGCAACTTAACGACCAGTTAATCGGCCAATTTAATTAAATTTTGATTTCCTCTGATGGGCACCATCTTCCTAAAATTGTCAGAGGGAAAAAATGATTTCAGTGTTTATCTGATATTTAGAATAATGAATAATAAATTACGGACTAAAAAGTAAAAAAAATCATTAAATTAAAAATTCTACTTTTTAATTCATTCAATACTATCGCACATTTGTTTGAACTTGAATGCAATGCTATTGGGTTCACAGTGGAAATGAATCAATTATTCTAAAATTGCTGTGTCTAAGTGTTTCATTACACAGCATTTGCTTATCTACTCATAAATAAAAATTTCATTCAATTTTTCGAACCTTTGCAGAGCAGACACTCTGAAACAATGGCTCGTAGAAAAGATCTAAGTCCTGATGAAATTGCTAATTTGTTGCTAGAGCTTTCTGAGAATGAATCGGATGGTGGTGAGCTGTCTTGCTCTAATTTAGATTCCGATGAAGGCATAAGATTGCTTGAAAGTGACTACGAAGAATCTGAAGAAGCAATTTGTAAGTTTATTTTGTTACAGTTTTTTATGATATAAAGGATCATAATATATGATAATTACATGAAATAATATCAAAAAAGCTTTGAAACTAAATCCTACTGAACAGTAGACCAGCAATTATTTAGTTATTACAATTATTTTATGTATTTTATATCGCAGTGTCGAAACGACATTGGTGGACGTTTAAGAGTAATCGAAATCCCGAAGATTCTAGTGTTAAACTAGATTTTTTAGTTTTGACATGTTATCTATATTTTAATTCGTACCTTTGCATCCTATAGCTTTTTTTAATTCATAACTTTGGCATCACTATGAGAAAATCCAAAAATTTCCTAGAAGTTTTATCACAGTTTTATTTATTATAGTGCACATGTTTACATATTTGACACCTCCTGGCAAACATAGTTCGTATCAATGAGCCTATAAAATACCAAACTATATAAATAACTAGTATTAAAAAATTTACCCCAATTTTGATACTTAGTTTCATCATGATGCAGGTTCGATGATAGACAAAATGTTGAATAATTTCCAAAATTTCACTTCAGACAAAATTGTCCGCTTGGTTGCATCACATATCGTTTTCAGAAATTGAGTCGTTAGACCTGCAGCACCCGATCCATTTCAATGAGTCTCACCCCCTGTCAAGGAAAAGGATTACTCCGCCTCCTCTTGTGACTGCAGACGATAAGGGGGAATGGGGAAGGGGTCATTCGAAAAAATAAATCCCATCTCCTTTCAAGTGCTCCGACGGACTCTTCGATAAGCCTTTCTTGGTAAAAACAGCCCCCGTGCGAATTTTTTTCGATTCCCTCTCCTCCTACTTCCCCACTGTCATGGTTCCGAAGGGTATTCTTTTTACTCATTCATCCCTTTTCTCATGGCATCGATACCCCCTCTTCTTCCTGCTTTTCTCACGCAGTGGTCCTTCTTCGAAAGACAACGATGGGGATGGGGGGCATAGAATCTCCTCCCCCTATAGCATCTATGAATGCCTATTACAACAGGTATGTGGTTCAGATATTGAAATGCACCGGCCTCTAGTGTATAAGTGAAACTATGGATTCTGAATTTGTCAAAAGGCAAGTTCTTGGGCTTTGTTGTGATCAATGCATTTTACTTTCATAGAAAGAAAGTATTGTAGTCGATGAAAAATTCATCTTTATGATTTTGATGTGTCTACACGACCCCACAAAAATGCTTTAGGAGTTATGCCACGATTACTCATCAATCAAGATGGATAAATTTGATATTTCCCCAGTCCCATAATAAAAGTCGCCGTTGATGAATTTAATTTACCTCACATTAATCGAAGCAAAATAAATAAATAAATAAAAATAAAGAAGGCAACATTTATTATCAAAGCCTTAGATTAAATCTAACCATAAATTAAAAATATTATTCATAGATTTTAATTTGAATGCTCGGATATTTTCTAGATTTTTCAATATCCACATTACTGCAATTTAGTTTTGTAAGTAAAATACTTGGTTCCTAAGCTTTGCTTTCTTACACTTTTTTTTTATAAGAAATGATTTGATGGTGTTTGAAATTTATTTTACGGATTTTTCTTCTTTTCAAATTTTGGATTTGAGAATTTTAATGACGTGGATTGCTGATCTTAGATTATATTTTCCGCTAAGAGGAATACGTCTAATTTTTCTCCGTTATTATGCATTTGCATTCACAACTTTGTTTTTCAAAAAAAAAAAAAAAAAAAAAAAAAAATCAGCATTGGGAAAGATACACTCTGACAATTATTTTCAGAAGAATTTTTTTTTGAGTTCTTCATATGGCCATTTATTTCATTTTATTACCTTTCTAAGAACTAGACAAACACAACTTGATCTTTGCTTGAAAACACTCCTTTTTTTAATTTTCAATATTATTTATATAACGAGTTGATACTCATCTGAAATAAAAATAATGATTTCGATCAGCGAATAAAATAAGAAAAACAGTCATGATTCACAATAATTAGGTTAACCTAAAAATTGCGAGAGATGTCGAAACAAATGACATATGGAATGGAAAAATGATTTTGATAAACCGATTCGCAATTTTTCGCCACAACATAGCTTATACTTGCATTTACCCATTCAAATATTCACTTGCTGTTGTCATTAAGAGATAGAGAAAGTATATATTTACTTTTTCGTTACAAATTTTATCATATTTTTGACGAAATCTTTCTGTTAATATCTAAAGAATAACACACATAAGTAAATTTTCGCAAAAAGAACATTTAAGATTTTGTATAATTGAAACTAGATTCTGATTTCAGTAAAAGCAAAATCTTAAGCTTTGCCATGGCAGATGTTTTTTTACTTTTTTGAAAGAAAATATTTTAAGCCTCAAAGGATTCACCCTCAAGATTTTGATGAATCTGCACAGCCAAAAAAGTAATATTTTAGTAATTATGTCACGATAACTTAATAACGGACGATCTAGATAAATAAAATTTGATATGTGTTCCTTTTCCTTTCACAATTTTATTAAATTTTGGACAAAACTTATCTGTCCATGTTCAAGCAATAATAACGCAACGAGATATATGGTAGAAATTTTGAACATGTTCTTATCACTACTGTCGATTTGGGTAAAAATTTGGAGACAATCCTTCAACGTATCGATAGTTCTTTTATAGCCTTTAATTATTAGTGTAAACGCGATCTAGCAAGATGTTAAAAACATAACAGCTTACATAAATGAGATTTGATATATTGTCTTGACACACAAATTGAAAACCCTTATAAAAATTTTAATATTATTGGTCAAAAAAAGCTGGTTTAAAAGGCGCATCAATTTTCTTCTTTTGTTGTACGAATCTAAACACAAAACGTGTTATATTGAACGATATATGAAAAAGTCGAGTGGAAAACAATCTCGTTGGTTGTGGGGCTCTTCATCTTTGTGAAGTTAATAATAAATAAGATCTCTCACAAATCTCTTCGTAAAAAGCTTGATTA
Source organism: Argiope bruennichi (assembly GCF_947563725.1). Taxonomy (NCBI): domain Eukaryota; kingdom Metazoa; phylum Arthropoda; class Arachnida; order Araneae; family Araneidae; genus Argiope; species Argiope bruennichi. The sequence goes on along the minus strand of NC_079160.1, from coordinate 63,100,050 downwards.
ATTAAAATCTGATATTTCTTGTGAAATATATTTAATTTTATCACATGTGAAGATAATAAATGTGTTTATAAACAAAGCGATAAATGCTGATACATGCTAATAATCACAGATACTTGCTACCTACTGCTTAAACTCAGTTCAGATAAAACTGCACCTCATTGAAAATATCTAAAAAACTATCTTAGCATTAAACTGAATTTGGAATGAAGTGTGTATATTTTAAATCACTGGGAAACTAGTTTTTTTTAGATAAACATGATATTGAATAGAATCTAAATGGCAATACGTACTGCGTTTTCGATTTGAAAGACTAATTCAATGAATAATAGGCTGAATTTACAAATATTTGTCTTTGAAATAGGTATAGGAAATTATTTTTAAATATAAAAATATATATTTTAAATAAGATTCCGAATTATTAAAATTTATTAGTGGTCAGGTTTGAAACTATTGTGAATAAAAATTTTCTCGGGAGAGGGGGAGGGGGAATAAGGAACGTTGCCATATAAAAGAGAAATTTAGCGATAGAAAAGCAAACATTTTATAACAATGTTCATTCTTATTCTTTTTTAAAAATTATTTTTATTTAAAAAGCGTGACATCCTGAAATCTGGACTTTGAATGGTTTAAGTAAATTTTTGAGATTGACATATTTGCTAATAATATATTCGACTAATGTCTTAATCAAATGTAGTCGCAATATGAGATATTCTAGTGTTACATAGTTAACAATTTATACGGATGCCTCCAGAAAGATAAAATAATGACTACTAGCAAATGCCAAGATGCAGATATGTCTTCGGTGTAAATACACAAATGCTAATTTCTTCATTTCTCAAATTAACGATGTGGAATCTTTATTTACCATATCTGGTCCTAACTCAATTTTTAATCTCATGGAATTTTGAATTTTTTTATGCTTCCCCTTAGTTTCAAGGCCGGTTAAAAAAAGGAACCGAATGATTGTGTTTAAACATCTTACTTCGAAACTTGCTTTTATATTATTATGACTCAAAAAGTACCCGGGATGATAACACACAATAAAGTGTATAAATTTTTTGTCAAAATTTATTGCATTGCATATGAAGTAAATTCACCTGATAGTAATGCATATCTTTCAAAGCTTGTATCAATCAACAAAATATACATTAAAGATTTGTATTTATTTATTTATTAATTTTTTTTGTAAAACCTATATTTTACAGAATATGATTTTTTAGGACCAAAGGAGTGTTTAAAATTTAAATTTCATAATTCTTTGAAGTATATTTATAGACCAAAACAAAATAAAACATTGTTATTCACTTTATTTAAATCCTTTTGAAAGTAAAACTAGAAACTGAATTTTACGATGAATCTGAGAAATTTTTGCTGAATAATTTACATATTACATAAGATGTTACATAAATTATGAAAATTAATCTGCGGTGCACAAAAGACTTAAAGGTTGAACGTCCCTGTTTCAGTACTCATATATTTTAAATAATGCTTGGTTTCAGTAAAAAATATTTTTATATTAATTACAACTTAATAATTTCCATTTTAATTTAAAGTTGAAATTTTAAGATAGTTGACAGAAAATTTGAGAGATACATAGTACATTATGGCTTAAGGCCTTTATAATATTATGAGCGAATTATATGACTATCAAAATTTGAAGCTTAAAATTATTTTGATGAAGAAACTATTAAAAGACATGTTGCATAAAATATTTAATTAAAACTTTTAACGAACATTGAGATTGATAAACCGGCTGGTCACCAAAAATAAATTTAATTAAAAACAATTTAATTAAAAATAAATTATTTTTAGACAATAGCTAAAAAAAATAATCTCTCTCTCCCCCCCCCTCTGATTTTTGCCAGATATTTTACAAATTGTAAAAATATCTGATAAAAGTTTAAAGATCATTTCTATCATTAATATATTTTAAATGAAATATTCCGAATACTTTTTGATCACAATAATACAGTTAATAAATTAAAATTCATAAAATACCAGATGGCTACTTTTTGATGCTGTATAAAGCATACAAATTGAAATCCTATGGAATATTGAAAGGAAATTGAATCTGTAAGAAAATTTGCTTAGACAATATAGGAAGTCAATGTAAAACATTTCCATAACCATTGCTAAGGTTACAAAAAAGTACTGCTTTGTCATAAATTCTAATTTTTTTTTCATACTAATCTGGATAAGCCCTAACTCTAAAGTTCGTTTCTTTCTTTCTCACATTGAATGGCTGATTAAGTATATGTGAAAAATTCAAGGCAGTCTAATTACTTTTTTTTAATTAATTTTGTTGTAGCCAGGAAATAATTATTTCGTTTCACTTCGTGGGACTACACTCGGATCAAAGAAGAAGCACAGGTAAACGTCTACAACTCTTATCTCTTAGTTTTGCATTTATGGGGATTCCAGCACCATGAATAATACAAAAAAGAATATAATATAATTGAATTTTTGATATTTTTTTTTTCATTTGATACATAGATGCAGTTTTCTTTTTCTTCATTATACTTAGGTTGGTGCGAGGCATTTTGTTTACTGAGTTTCATAACTTTCCCGACATTGAATTGAGTCGGACACCTCAAAACTGGAGTGATAATTTTTTTTTATGATGAGAAAATAGCCTTTATTGGAAGAAGAAAAATAATAGACACATCGATATTATGAATCTTTGAATTAGAGAAAGGGCCTACAAATTCAGTTAAAATGAAAAAGTTTATTCAGTTGCAAATTGTATGAAATTTTTTCTAGTCTAATATCTCAACATAGGAGGAATACATACATTCAAAATGTCTTCTCATTCAATATATATCAGTTGTAGAGTACAGAATGTATATCAACTATTTTATAACCTAATTACTAGAAAAAGGATAGTCTTACAGTTCATTTAGGATTTCAATTCAAGTTTGGACTCAAGACTAAAAAATTTCGAATTGTAATTCTCTGCTACTTATTTGACTAAAAGAGATGCTGCAAAATTTCTTTCCTTTCTTCCACTTTCTGAATAGCAAATAATAAAAACTTTAAATCAAAGACCAATTATATTATTTTTTCAGACGACTTATTAAAATGTTTTCTGTTTTTTGCAGATTAAAAAAAATTGCGTAATTTAAATCGTTGTATACAGAAAAAATGATCGATTATTTGGCTGCTAAGGCAAATATTTATGTATTATTGAGCCAACAGTTTCGTTAATTTTTCAGAAATTTCTTAGGCTTAAAATTGTCATAAAGGATTTTTTCTTCACTCTTTTTTGTCTTGTAATTTTAAACTAACCCATTTATTTTCCTTAGGTGGATATACTTTTGAAGTCAGATGGCTAAAATATTACAATATTCTAGACTAGTATAATTCATGAAATGAATTGAAAATTCTTGAATTCAATGGGTATATTTGTTATTTAAAAGGTAAGTTTTTCTATGAAATAAAATAAAATAAGCGTCACTAATAAAGTTAGTTTAATTTTATTCTGCTTCATTACATTGTTAAGTACGAAATTCATATTTGAAAAACTACGTTTCCTTTTTCTGTTTGATTTCTTTGTATTGTTGCACTTTAAAAATATTTAATTTTCTTTTTATATCAATTCAATTCGATTTATTTCATGTTCGCAGATGATTTAGGATGGTATTTTATAAAAGAATTTTATCTCATTTATATGTGAATTGGAAATTTGAGATTTTATACGATTATGGGGTTTCAGGGATGCTTTAATATTTTTCCAATCCAAGCCATCAGTAATCAATTCAGTTAATTAAATTTTGATTTCATACAAAAAGCGGCTCCTAGTACTAAATTTAAGGGGAAAAGAAAACGCCGATTTTCAGATACCATAACAATTCTAATAATGAATTGTAAATTTTGGAATGATTGTGGCATTTGACATATTTAGAAAAGTAAATAAAATAATGAAACATCCATTTTAGACTTTAAATTTCTAGAAGTATTCTAAATTTCCTTGAAAGCTGCTTTCAATTTTCTACATCTATAACATATTTTGAACTTGAAGGATTAGAATTAATCTTTTTCACCTTTTTACATAAAAAAAAAGAAAAATAATCAGTTTATTGTATTTTTGTATCATTACGTTTCTTTAAGAAATAAATATACTATATTATTGACGATTTAATAACGCATGAATAATTTAATAACGTGACATGTAAAAGCTTCAGGGTAACTATTCTTTGATCACCTATTTAGTCATATATATTTCAGTTATTGAATATTTCTAATGCAGCTGTGATTTCAAATTCGAAAACAGAATAAAATTATTAATTTTATTTTCCCGTATGTAAGTTCTTAAATAATACAACACTATTACTTTTTTTCCAGTAAATAAATTCGCAAATGATGTATCATTATTAGTTTTCTTTTTATTATTCCATAATACGAAAAAGAATTTTTAATTCCTTGAAACTTCCATATATTTTCATAATATAGTATATTTTGCTTTAGTTTCCTGTCTAAGAAAAATAATTGAATTATCTTGTCTAAAATAATTTTGTCTAAAAAAATAATTATGCATCCGATACGTCAAAGGGAATTAGGTCATTAAAGAAAAGTTCTTTTATGACCTAATTCCCTTTGACCGATCTGATGTATAATTTGATAAAAATCTGCAATTTTAATCTCGAATCTTTGTAACATTTTTTAACGCATTGTATTTTTAAGTTCATACACAAGCGAAAAGTTAAAAAAGATGCAATCAACATAATTCGGACATTTATTGTATTATACATTAATGAGATTAAAATGTCAAAGTCTGAATTTATTTCCATCAATTGTCTTCGTTTTAGAAATCAAGTATATTTAAATTATTTTAAATTTCGTTTAATTCTCATTTTTGGAAGCATTTCTATACCTTTTTTAATACAATAAAATAAGCCATGATACCTCTTTTGATTGCTAACATATATAATAAAAAATTATTTAGCTCAATTGCTGTACAAAGATTTTTAGACCAATAGTTATTGATTCTGATTGGAGTAATTCAAACTTCTATATTGGTTTCTCTTGCATAATTCTTCAATATCTGTAAGTTTCAATAGTTAAATAAGTAATTGGTATTTTAAATATCTGAATAAAATTTTCTCCTCCAAGCTATTTTAAACAGAATATTTTATTTATCAGCACTTAATTCCTAATGTATTTTCCCCTACTGCAATGTCGTGCTAAAATTACTCCGATTGGAATATATTCTACATGATTAACATTTAAAATTCTCGTTTGCAATTTTTATTTAATATCCTATGCGTTATTCAAGTTAATTATCTAAGTCTTAGTATCATTCTGGCAGCTTAAATGGACAGCATCTCATGCGGAACGACTAAAAGGGAAAGAAGGCAAAATTGCGAAACTACCAATATCTTATTGAAAATAATCGAAATCCTTTTTAATGAATTATTATATGAATTATAATTATTATTTCAGGGAACAAAACACTTGCTTCTATGATTTTTCAGTTCAGTCTTCAGTTTGTTAGAGAGAAGCAATACGAGAATATTCCTCAACGAAATTGTCAGTAAAATGTCCTTTATCTATACATAGACAAAATTTATCGTAAATGGGTAGTTTGGCTGATTGGTTTATTTTTGGAGATTTATGGCCCAAGAGCCATATTTGGTCATACTGCGCCGAGCGAAATGTAAAAGCAAATTTATTAATTATTAAAAACACTTAAAGCACAAACACCATAATAAAGATGACACAAAACATGACGAAATAATAATGAATGGATAGAAATTTCATATGATAAAACAATAAAAAATAAGTAAAATGTGAAATCAGTGATTGAAAATAATTAAAATTTTTAAAGTGATGAGACAAAAAAAAAATGCGAAAAAGTTAAATGCAATTTAAAAAAACGAATGGTTCTCAAAAAATTAAAAATATTTGGATGGTATCTCTTACTCACAAAATCCTTCAAAATTACTGAGCATGTACTAAAAAGGCGGAGGTGATGAGATTTAAAAGTAAGACGTTCAATTAAAATGTGTTTTACACCAACAGTGACTTGACACGTTGGGCAAACTGGCACCTATAAATGTTAAGATTCGGAAAATCTAAATAGTTGGCATCTTGTTGATTCATTTGTCATAAGCTTTCCAGAACCCTTGTTGTCTTGGAATTAAAAGAAATTTTTGAAATTTGAACTAACTAAACAATTTCTTCAAATCGCATAGGCTCTTTACACCAACGGTGAGACTTGAAATTGTAAATTTTATTTCAGTCGGCATAGTTTGCAGTTTACTGAAAGCTTGGCTAAAGAATCCCGTTCGTTCTATGGAAATTTTTCCAAGATTAACCAGTGTCCTTTCCTATTCAAAATGGAAGATAATCATAAATACTCATTATACCAAAGAAGAGGCCTAAATAATTGATTTCATGCCTATTCATAATAGTTTGCAGCTTACTGATGACTGGATGCGAAACAATCAAAAACAGCTTTTTTTTGGAATTGTGGGAATTTGTGGTTTTTAATCAAGGTCCTTTCCCATTCAAAACCGAAGACAATCATAAATTTTATATCACAGAAGAGGCCCAACTAATTGATTTCCAAGTAATTTGCCTATTCTGTATAGTTTGTGGTTTAATGATTGGATGCGAAACAATAAAAAAAACACCTTCAAGGAATTTCTGGGGATTAAGTAATGTCCATTCCCATGCAAAACTGAAGATAATCATAAATACCCATTATATCAAAGATGAGGCCTAACTATTTGATTTCCTACTTATTCTGTATAGTTTACTGATGACTATATTTGAAACAAACAAAAAGAGCTTCTTCAGTGCGTGTTACTCGGGAGTAATCAAGGTCCTTTCCCGTGTAGAGACGAAAGTAATCATAATGGCTTGTGATATGAATCGAAATGTTAGGTTTCGTGTCTATTCGGCATAATCTATGAATTATTAGAGGATTGGATGCAAAACAACCAATAGGAATCTCTTCCATGGGAGTTACTCGGGATTAATCAAAGTCTTTTTCCCATACAAAGACAAAAGTATCCTTTCGGAGGGATGCTGTATGGGGTCAGCTATTTTTACTTCGATGGAACCTGAGAAGGCCGGATTGGATATTCTCACCGCTTCTCTAACTGTGTCGCCTTCTCATACACAGTTAGTTTTGCCGAATCCCAAGAAAAAGCAGGAAACATCATTATCTTTGGAGGAAGTTGCAGAAAAGCTCACGATCGCATTGAGATGTCTCAATATCTGTGGCCACCTGCCAGAGCTTTGTCGCAGATATCATTTGTAATTTCTCCAAATCCGGACCTGTCAGCCAGTCACACACGGACACAAATTGGCCGGATAAAAAGCTTCATAGCGTTGAGAGAAAGAAACTATTTTCTTTCTTTTCTTACAAAAAAGATGGGGGGGGGGAGCTATAGAATATGCATTGTGGGAGGGGAGGAGCGATAGCGCTTAATGAAAGTTTTAGAGGGAGGACCCAGTTCGGAAAGGAAATACGACTCGGAAAAATTCAGAAATCGTTCGGATTTCCAAAAAGTGTTCGATCTTTGAATGGGAGGGACGCGCGTTCAACCATTTTTCACTGGGTTTGAGCCGTGCTGACAGTCCCTGGTAACCGAAATCCCATACGATTTTTTTCCCCGTTTTCACAAATACAAACCTCGCAGTACACAAATTTTTTCAGTGTAGTTCCTTTTACCTCGCTTGCTTCTAAACCTCCCTCCCCCTTGGCGAGGTAGAGGGGGGGGGGACGAAAAAAAAAAGAAATTAGTCTGACTTGTTGGCGGTTTTTCGACTACTCTACAGGTTATAAATGATGCGATCGTCTGATTTCCCCCTCCTTACTATCGTCGGCCTGAAAGGTGAGTCGATTTTAGGTTGGAATTGAAAACCATTATTTGTTGAAGTGACAAGTTAGGGAAGTATAAGAAGATGATTTTTTTTTCCATCCGAATGGGAAGTATAGAAAAAAATGGACTCCTCGGGGTTGGGGAGGAGGGGATGTGACTTTGGACTCGATTTTTTTGTTGTTCCACTCATAGTGGTTAGAGGTGGTTCTTCAAAAAACCATTTATCATCAACGTAGTTGAGTTTCGCCACACTATCAAGCAGTTCCTGTGGTTTGATTATTTTTCTTCAGTGCCTTTTTTTTGTTTTGTTTAAGCAATAATGTTAGGTTTTTCGTTTATGTGCCCAAACGTCGTGTTTTAAAGAAAATAATACGATGTAAATAAACAAAACTTTTTTTTTTCACCAAAATTTGACCTAGATAACTTTATTTTCTGTCTTCTGCAGTTATTAACTTTTTTCAGTTTTAAGACTGATTCAATAGATTGTTTCTTTCTTTCTTTCGGATATATTTATTGTTGGATTGAAGTTTGAAAACTATTCTATCTTTTGATCTTAAGAGCTTTGATGTGTTATTGAAGTTAATAAATGATAGAAGACTTTATTTTGCAAGGTTTCTATTCAGTATAAGTTGACACTTATTTTAGATTTCGATTAATAGGACAGGAATTCAACTAATCGAAATAACGTTTAGAGTGGTTATCTGTCTCTAGTGGCTTCATTTTCTTTGTGGTTAGATAAATTTTTAATCCATAACATATCAAAGCATTTAAAAAAAATCTGAATTTCTGACGAGATACATTAAGTTTTGCAACTCTTATTTTTACTGTACACGAATTTGGTTAATGATATTTACATTTGCATTAATGAAATTCTCTTTTTTCGGTTTCTTACTTTTATCTGAAATATTGACAGTAATCTAAAAAATCCACCCTGAAGCTAAATGTCACGAAAGCGCATGTATAAAAATTTTTGAAAATTACTTTTAAGTGGAATAGATTGTATATTGATATTACAACTTCACCATACTGTATGTTGCAGACAGTATCGACCTACCGCAGCGAAAATGTGAGCCCTCCCCCCAGCAGAATTGTCTTAAGGCCTTTTCTCCTATTTAATATCTTAAATATTTTTTCAGCTTAGCACTTTGATATACCTTGGAATATATTTAAAATTGTATGGAGATGCGAGGCAAGCAGGTCTTACGCCTGTACGAAAAATCACCACTACTCATTGAAACAAAACACACACACACACACACACACACACACACACACACACACACACACACACACACACACACACACACACACACACACACATTCGGTGTAAAATACTGAATATAACAATGTAAATAAATCAAAATAATAAAATGCAGAATTCGGCTAAGATGATATTCTTGAAATAATATTAATTAGAATGCCTCTACAGATTAACAGAAAAGAAAAGAAAAAAGCGAAAATGGTTTCTTCTCGTCTTATTTGTGAGCTTTTACAGCATTACCGACATTAGCATAGAAAACCTTATCTAGCATGAAAAGTTTCAAAACTGTAATTTGCAGAAACCTCTTTCAAATAAATGAATATTATATTCAATGTCTTATTCAGTAGAATGTCTCTTAATTGCTAGCAATGGAAACTCGCTAATGAAGAAAAAATATTCTGGAAAATATTCTTCATATTTTGTAATGTCATCTGTAGAAATTATGAAATTCGATGGTCATACTATGGACATTGCAACAGGTTAATTTGCAATTTTTAATTGCGTCTTAAAACTACCTTATGAATATAAAAATAAATAAAATATTAAATTAAACTTAATAAATTATATAACTAATTAATGATATTAATTAATTATTAATTACTTACTTAATAAAAAGTGTTTAAATCATGCATGAAAGAGCATTACTAAATGGCGTTCTATCCACACTCACAGCCCTCCCTCACACATGCCCATGAAGGCATGCATGCAATTACAAATTATCCCTCATTGGGGGCTTTTCAGTGCTGCTGTTCATCTACTTATTGTGAATGATAAAATGAGGTAAACAAGCAAACAAAAAATGACGTAATGTTCTTCAATCAAAGCATTCCCAAAGAGGAGATGTGTGTGACGGGGGAGGATCTTAGATATGGGAATGCGACACAGTACGGTGGCTGGTTCTTGCTTTTCTGGTGGACATAATAAGGGTATAAACCTGAGTATCTTGCCGATGATTGTATCGTGATGAGTACTGGTCATAGTCACTGCTGTTCAAATTAACGTCGCAACAACAGTCATACATTTTTTTCGGTCAGTTTTGAGCGGGATGGATGTTAATTAGTATTTGTTTTGATCAGCAGTGAAATTTAATTGATTTTCTCAGATTAATTTTATTTTATAATTTTTTTCACCATTTTTTTTAAATTTAGGTCAAAGTTCCATTTCCAAAATCATGCACGCCGTTTAATACGGTTTTTTTTTAATCTTTTATGTGAAGGAAATGTTTAGATAAAGATAAAAAAGTATTTTTTAGAGAAATATTAAGTCAGATATCGTTTTGAGATCGAAGCTGTGATGTTAATCACAGAAAACCATGAATTGTAAATTTTTTTATTGGCACTCATCTCAAAATATTTTTTTTTATTTTCCATTAAATTGAAGAATTAACAAATACTACCCCTTTAATTCTAATAAATCAGAAGGGACGATTTAATTTTCTATATTAAAGAGAATGGTATATATTTTTTTATTGCCTTCATTTCAAATATTGATATTTATAAACGTTAGCTAAGGTTATTAGTGCTTTGCCATACCCTACATGAGTATAGAATTTTAATAACAGCGATTTTTTAAAAATATTTTTAATCATTTAAGTTTCATAGACTTTCTATGTTTCGATTTTATCATAAATTGATACAATATTTTAATATCACGAGTGTGGTGCAGCTTATTCAAAATATTATATATTACCCAAAGAATTATATATTACCCAATTATTATATATTACCCAAAGAAGATATTAAAACAAAATTTATGACATATCTTAATGAAGTGAAAATATAAGAAAGTACTTCCAAAGATTTAGATAGCCGCGTAGAGGCGAAATCAAACGTACATCAGTGATTGCAAATATACTTCACAATGTTTGATATGAAAGGGATTGCGCTTGTATGTTAGACCACGATAAGGCATACAGATTAATTATTGCGAAAACAAAACTTTCAGCTTCCTTCAGCATTTATTTTGTTCATCATGTATCAAAACTATACATAAAAATAAGATATGCAAACTCTAGATTTTTGATAAGGATATTGAATCAGATGGAGCGAACAGCAATATTTAAAAATACCCTTTGACATTCATAACCAAAATAGAATTAGAAATAAATATTGTTCACTGTCAAAAATCAAAAAGAAAGATAAAATGAATCCGGCCTGAAGACTTTTTCAAGGGTCACCCTCAGGCAAGGATTCAAACCAGAGATTTTTTTGTGATGACATATTGGAATTTTATGCAATGACATAGAGCACGTGAGTTTGCATATTAACCGATCTCCATACAACACAACAAATTGTCAGGCTAAGGCAGCCCACATTCATGACAAGATGATGGCAGTAACAATGATACATAATAATCCCTTGCATATGTACAGATTTCATAGAATTATAAAATTACAGATAAATGATCGTAACGACGGAAAGCGGTTTGCATACATCAGCCGATTTTCATAAGGATGCAGTAACTTGTCGATTTTCTGCAGTCTTCTGCCATTGTCTTTGCTGTTAAGACAAAAAAGATGGCCGCTCTAATGGCACATATAATCTATTTGTTCCCTTTTTTGCACGTTCTTATTCGGTCAGACAACAAAATGTCAGAGAAATGAGCTCCCAGAATGCAACGACTTAGAAAGGGCGAATTTACATACTAATTAATCTCCATATGAAACTGCAAATGTCAAGATATCACCACGACGATAAAATGATGGCCGTGACAGTGGAAAATATGATCCAGCTATCTCTTGCATACACGCAGATTTGATAAGATAAAAAGAGGAATGTCGGATAAATGATTGTAAGGACATAGATTGCTTGAGCTTGTATACTAACCGATCTCCATACAGCACGCCAAATTGTAGAGCTACTACAATCAACTGTGATGGAAAAAGGATAGTAGTGAGAGTGGCATATATAATTCAACTATCCATTGCATACACACAGTTCGATAGGCTGTAAAAATATGGGACAAATGATTTAGCGTGGGAATTTGCATAATTGAATGGATGTTTATACGACAAGGCTAACTGTTAGTTTGATGTCTTTCACTACCATTTGCCTCAAAGACATGATGAAATGTTAGTATTTTCAACTACGTATGTTTGTCAAAATCCCTTGCACAATAACCTATTCTGATTCCGGTCTTCTGGCTCCTTGCTTGTTTTTTCATATGACAAGCAATATATTACTGCATATTTTTAAAGTGAATTAAGCTTATTATTTATACATTACTTCGTGCGACATGCTTAATTAAAAATTGTGCATAACACCGGACCATTAGATTAGAGCTACCAAATTTGCCAAGCCTTTACGTCTTCGATAGTAGATGCTCTTGAAGAAAGATTTTTCAAAACTTTTAAGTAATACTTTAATTAAAATTAAAATTTCAACAGTTTCACTCAGTAATTTCGAAGCATATTATTGTTTACAAACCGTTTGTTCACATCTTAAAAATAAAAATAAAAAGTTTTTTTTTTCGATAACAGTTTTATATCTATACAGATTTTGAGCTTTAATTTTAATAAATTTAAAAATATGTATTAATAGGTATTTTTTTCGTTGTTTTAATATTTGCATTTAAATGCACGCACTCGTTGCAATAATATTTTTTTTTGTATGCTTAGTAAAGCCATTTTAATTCATAGTAAGTTTTGAAAATAAGGTAGACGAAACCATCATAAAATATCGTCATTCAATGATGTTTTGAATCGTTTTTTTTCCCTTTATTTTTTCCTTTATAGCGCTCTTCATTTTATTTGAATCATCAATTAAATAGAATAAAGGATGTAAATGTATTGTGAATAATTTATACAAAATTTATTTGAATGTTTCTATTTAAACATTTAAAGTATATTAACTTGAATTTTAAAAATATTTTAAATCTTCTCCTCAATTTTGTTTTATAAATATTTAAATCGCGAATGGAATAAAATTTCGTGAACTATCAGGTGAGGCCCCAGGAATTAATATTTTCTTTCCCTTTAAAATTCCAAAAATATATTCAATAAATCGATATGAATAATAAATTGAACAGCTTCTAAAACTACTACTGAAACCTCGATCGAAAAAAATCCACTCCTCCTCCCCCTTTGCAGCAGGGCGGCAGTCCTTGGCTGCGTTCATCAACACGCGCGCGCGTGCAAAAAAGAACTCTCCAGCGCATCTCTTCAACAGCAAAGTCAACACCGAGTTAATGGTTCCGGTAGCTGAGCCTCTTCGAAAACATTCTGGCATCTTTTTGACTTCTTTTGTGCCTTTGTCCGGTTTCCTGCGATCCGAAGAATAGCTGGCTAAACAGTCCCTGTCACCCGATACTTCTGCCTTCCCCTGCTTTTCCTTCTTTCGGGGACACTCTAGTCGCTGGGCTCATCTTTTTTTCTCTCTCCACTACAAAAAGTACACTAAAAGACACAGTACATTAGGCGAAGAGGGAACTATAACTTGAGGAGAAATGGGAAATATGTACACTTACCAAGGCCTGTGAATATGGACCACTGAGGCAAATAGATTACTTAAATTGCTGATTCTGATGAAATTAATAACTTTTTATAATTACTTTTTTATGATGCTCGTTGTATCACTGAAGTAAAGATATTGTATTTTATTTCATTTATATGTATCCTACAAAAAATAAATATAATGCCTCAGCCAAGATGTAAATTAAAAATTTCAGGACACATAAAAAGACATGCACTCTTCTGTGCACTTGGTAGGACATGTAAATTTAGCCTACCCAAGCAAAAAATTTTTATATCAATATATTAAATAATTTTAAGAAAATTAATAATCTTCTGTTATTACTCCGATTTGCATCTTTACAATAAGAAAATCCTATGTGGCTTTATAAATAAGGCAAGATACTTATTGATGTATTATTTGTACTTATGTAAAAGTACATAATATGTATCTTTACGATAAGCAAATTGTGTTTAATTTCTATGTTTGAAAACGAAACAAAAACAGTTTCGAAATCGCAACTAAAATTTATAACCTATTTAACCTAAAACCAAAAAAGAACTTCATAGTATTTAGAGAGCGCAATTGCAGCTACTTCTAAAACACAGATGAATTGATACAAAAGTATTAGAATCAAGTTAATAGGAAAAACAAAAAATCAAATAAAAATTAAACCAAAAAATTATAAAAAATATAAAAAAAGAATCCGACCTGAAGACTTTTTCAAGGGTCACCCTCAGGCAGGGATTCAAAGAAAGGGATTTTTTCTGTGAGGAAATACAGACATTCTCTAATAATGATTCCTCGTGACCCGAAAATCCCCTGAAATTATGCTCAAGAGATATACCATTTTAACAGAAAGGAAATATAAAACAACAAACCAGAAGAAATCAACCACAACAAAGCAAAAATACAACAACAAAAACAACAATAAAAACAAAAAATAGCCCTAAAATTAAAAATTAAAAACGAAAAGGCCAGTACATACCATCAACAGTCAAGGAAACTTTAAACTATCGATTGTGATTCCCTGTTTTTAAAAAACTAGCGGTAAATTATGTACACAGATGTAGGCTCCCTCTTCAGGCCGGATTCTTTTTTTATATTTTTTATAATTTTTTTGGTTTAATTTTTATTTGATTTTTTGTTTTTCCTATTAATTTGATTCTAATACTTTTGTATATATATATATATATATATATATATATATATATATATATATATATATATATATATCACGGTGAGTAATCTGCAATTTAAGGACAATCAAAACACTTAGTAAGAAAGTAGTAGCATTTATTTCATTATACTTGGCAAGGGCTATGGATTTGTCCACTAAAGCAAATATGTTTTTCATACAATTTTCTAACGAAATTCTTAACTCCTCTGTTATGAAGTTCATTATCTAATATATAATTAAGGCAAAGAAATTGCATTTTATTTTATTTATACATATCCTTCAAAAGCAAACAAATAAAAAGTAAGACATAACATCGGGCTAAGAGTAAACTACAGTGCGAGAACAAAAAGAAAGATGCACACTCTTACATTTGGCAGGATCTGTAAATTTAGTCAATTGATTCAAATGATTTTAAATAGTATAAATACTAATAAAATGAACATATATTTGTGATTAATCTGTTATAAATCACCGATGTATATTTACAACAAAAAATTTGTATCCTATTTCATTTTTATAGTCTTTATAGCATGCTTCTTAAACTGTGGATAATGTAGATTACTGTTGTGTAGAGTAAGGCATTGACTCTTGCATTACAATTTTTACAATTTATTTCTTTTAAAAAGTAGTTTAGAAAATCATCATGATTTAAAATAATTCGTAAAAATTTATTGAGAAACTTATTTGACATTTTTAATATTATTTTTATACATTATGATACATTCTTAAAAACTGGATCTGTGGAGGTTTGATTTAAATCAAAATAGGATATTAAAATTATTTTCCTTTTGTACAAAATTTGTAAAAAAAAATTTTTTTTATTATTATTACCGTTCATTCTATATTTCTTTGTAATTACTAAAAATTGATCAGATATCTGGACTGCATTTCCAGTAGGAGAGAGAAGATGAATGTCAACCGGAGCTTTCTGTTAAATCTGAGTTGTCTGTTTACTTCACCATCCACACTAAGCACGTCGATGACCTACCCCAGGAATTAAATATTACTGAAAGAATTTTTCATAACAAATTCTGGTTCTAAAGTCAAATTGTTTATGTTCCTGTTATGAAAAGAAAAAAAAAATTTCCGAATCTAAATTTTAAAAGTTAAATCAAACCCTTCTTTTTCAATTAATTGCTGGGAATGTTTTATAAAACTTCAAAATGAAAAAGGAAACGATTTGTTCATTATCGCTAAAATCTAGATCTTTCTTTTTTTCTTTCCTATTTATTATTTTATTCAAAAAATAGAAGTTCGGTAAAAGAATTTGCTTTATAAAAATTAAATATTAGTATTTATTCCAAAAATTAAGATACCATTAGTATGTCCAGTTATAATAAATTTCTGATTTCACAAATGAGTTTTTATTTCAGATTTTCTCTCAGTGTTTGAGATTTTGCAGCAGAGATAGCAAAGCTTTTATCTATATGTACAAAAATACAAAAAAAAAAAAAGCCAAATTAAGTTTGTTATATTATTTAAGTTTTTGTTCACAAAAGAACAGAGTTGAAAATATTATTCTCAAAAATTAAGGAAATCATTAATCAAAAAACAAAAGCATTAAAATCATCTCATAGTGAGTTGGTGTTGTACATACTATTTAATATTTAATTGCTTGTTGGTTAATTCTCAGTGACCACATCAAGTCCTGTTTCCATCATAAAAATCCGTAAAGGATATCAAAGCTACCATGCCGGGAAAAAATCTTAACATTGTAAGAGAAACAAATATTATTAATATTCATATGTTTTATTGTAGATATTTAAATAGATTTAGTATTTTGTCATTTCACCGTTATATTTTGTCACTATCTTTATTATTTTGGGTATAAATTCAGCAAAATTGGAAAATTAATTTATATTTATTACTGGAGGATTAAAACAATCCATCACTGGGTTGTATCTCATTTCCTTCATTGAATTTCATGCCTTTTCTGTGGATTTAATGCCAGAATAATAACAGACCAATTCTAAAATAGTGATGTTTTGGCCAATGAGCAATTTTGCCATGGCCTTGGTCTTATGGATAAGGGCTTCATCATGCCTAAACGATCCCAAAATCCAACAAATGACTTTCCGCAACTTTAATATCATTGCGTGCTCTCATAATCCCATTATTAGAAGAAAGTATAAACCTCCTCTGTCCTTATTTCAATTGAATGTACCCCACCATCACAAAATTAGGATGTTAAATTTTGTTCTATACCATTCTGCAATATTCGGAAGGAGACAAACTCCGAGTTTCTTCTGACCAACCTAAAAGTTGTCCAATCACTAAACGTTACTTTCCGTCACTTTTAAAATGACAAATCGTGATATTTATTGCAGAAGTCAAACCTTTTCCCTTCAAAACTGCCACAAGTAAAGACCCTTTATCTTAGTGACGATCTGGTTAACCAAGGTCTTCTGATTCAATAATAGTAAGAATAAATGTATTAAACATCAATGTTCTATAGAAAATGTAAAAATTTTAGTCAAATGGAAGGAAGCATCTTCAACTTGACTATGAAAGTGCACAAATCTGTACAATCATTAACTGGGTGAGACATGATTGGTTGTGACGTGTCAGTGCCTCAATTATCAATAAACTTTTTCCACTTTTTATAACAGAAATTGACAGGTAAAATCAAGACGTGTATTTTACACGTAAAGTTTTTCTTTTGCGTACATTATGAATATTTGTCAAATTAAGTATCAAATTTATGGTCATACTAGACGCATGGCAAGTGGCTGTAATTTGTCTTAATTAGGGATAACCATCGACAAGAAAATAACATTTGTATTCAAAAGTTCTTGTAGTAATGATTCTTCGATGAGAGATGACTTTAAGTCGAACATATTATTTATTTCTCATATAGGTTTTTCGCGAGTGTTTCTGGGAAATTCTTTAGAAACAGAATGGAAATTTGATTAAGAAAAATGAGGTTAATAATACCAATTTTTATAACACAAATGAAATATTATTTCTTATAATTCCTTTTTTTCATTATTTACTTTATATTCCTGTACCTTACTTCACATTGTTATTAATACTTGCTCAGATGTTACATTACGAAAGCATATTTTTCAGAATTTTAAGATTATCTTGCCTGATGACATCTATCAAAATACTGAAATATCTGATGATGATCAAATTATTACTCCAATTAGATTTATCCCATACCGTCAGAATTATTTCCTCCGATCCCGAAGTTGGCAAATTGGTACTGAAAATAAAATATTTATTGGTCGCAGTTATTGAGTCAAGAATCATATCTAAAAAGATATTTTCTAGATATAGCTGGGTTTTTTTTCAGAAACCAAACTTAAAAGTGATTCATCGATAGTCCAAATAATTATAGAACTATTATGTTTTAGGCTTGATTCGATTATCCTTATTTTATTTTTCAAAGCTCTGTTTAGTTATATAGCAGAAATTGAAATTATATGCTCATTTAATTATCATCGCTATGCATGCGTGTATAGGTGTAGTAATTAAACCAATGATAAGTGCAGTTGTAGTTTATGTTCAAAAATATTTAAAAAAATTTATCAAAATATGAGGGAAGAAATATACGAAAATAGAATCGAAATGAATGGGAAGCTAATTTTTGGAACTTTGAATGATGAAAAAATGATTTTTTTTGCAGAACTGCACACTGAAATTACTCTATTGATGTTTCGATTAATTTTTTTTAAAGTAAAAATATAATTAAATTTTTAAAAACCTTCTTCTATTGAGCATGAATGAGAAACATTTTCTTTATTTTTCCATTTAACTCTTGAATATTTTATATAATTTTTAATCATGCATACCGATACAATTTAAAAATTGTAAGCAAGCCTGAAGACGATATCGAATAGCATAAGAAAAATTCTTATGCTATGTATTTCGAAAAGGATTTGGTGCATCATAATTAAGTTGTTTGCTATGTATTAAAGAGACTTTAACAAATCATATGCTTTCAGCTATATTTTTATAGTGAATACAGTATCCAATAGAATTGGTGCTTAATCGCATAAATACTCTTAATTAAAAATAACTAAAAGAAAATCCAATTAAAGTGGTTATTCAATGAAATTCAAATAAATGTTTTAAGTTAGTATTATCTATATGTGATAATAAATTTTGAAAAACCTAAGATAATATAAGAATTTTTGCTATGGAAACCTTGACTACAGTTTCCATATTAACCGCTTAACTGTTTTGTCCGAGTGCCATACGTGCATCGATTTATCGAATTTTGATAGTTGTAAGCAAAAAATAAATCATTCTTAACGATTATAATGTTAAAATTACTTCGAATACATAGATAAGTCAAGTATTCAATGGATTTTCATTTGAATCAAAATAAGAAAATACTCTTAAAATAGAAGGTGTCATCTTATTTGATAGTAAAGAAAATAAAACAGTTAAGGTGTTAAATAACATCTCTTACTCGAGCTTCTAATCATTGTCTTCTTATTTTCGCGTATGCAAAATATACAAAGAGAAAGAAGTATTGCAACCGTTAAAAATTCGAATTCGAGATATTGACAAAGCTTTCTGTTTCAAAATTCCCTCAGTCCTAAAAGCAAATTTTTGGTATTATATTTGCCCGCCTATTTGAAGGATAATTTACTGCTTCGAACTAGATAAATGAAATTTGGATGTGATCTTAACACCGAATTTGTAGATTTCTGTCAAATTTTAAATGAAAATCCATTCACAGGAAGTCTCTCTGTTTAATTGTTCGAATATACAGACGAACACTACGAATACAAAGCGTAAAGAGCTAAATGGATAAAATTTGCTACACAATTGCTATTTAAAGTGTAAATTATTAAATTTTGGGCCAAATCCATCATAATGTTTACTGTTTGTCTTTCTGTACTTTCGCATGTATATAAACGCTTTAATTTAAAGACGAAAGGGAAATTTGAGAAGAAAATGATTTTCAAAATCAAATTTCATTATAAAATCCATAATAAATAGTAATAATTCATTAAAATTCCAATATGTGATTGAAATGAAACACTAAAATATATAAAAATACACATACGTGGAATTCAGATGAAGGAGAAAAGAAAGTTAAGTATTGCCTGCGTATATAAGAGTATCCCGATGGGACTCTTATATACAACTTTCCAACTGGTCTTATATACAACTTTCCAACTGGTCTTATATACAACTTTCCAACTTGTCCAACTGGTCGTAAGGACAACTTTCATACGGTAACTCATTTCACGCTCATTCGAGCACCTCATTCATGTTCTGTACCTGGCTTTCGAAATCTTTTTAAATACTTTTTGTGTCTTTATATCATTCAGGTATATTGTAAATTATGTCTTAGCTCTTTCTTTGCCAACAACAATGAACGAACTATAGGGAAGCAAAGGGAATGCTTCATAGTAAATAAATGGAATGTCGCGCGAATGTTATCCTGACGGTCAACAGAAATTACATAGGGTAATTATGAGTATACAAACAAAACTTCAAGCTGACTTCCGTATTATATTTAATATTTTTCTTCCTATCATTGTTTACAATTAATTTATAACCTTTTATGTTTGTATTCAATTGTTTTAAATAACCAGTTGCAAGATGTACGGATTATATGGAATGCATTTTACTTTTTCAAATACAGATTGAAATAGTAATAAATGCCTGAAACCAGATTTGGGCGCAGTTTAGAAAGAAAAAAAAAACAAACATTGTTTTTGTGCCAATAACCGTGGGAAACTAACCCAAGCCAGATTTTTACCTAATTAGGAGATTCAATAAATTCATAGACTACGGGTTTAAAATGGTTTTATTTCAAAGATTTATAAATATTGCTTAAATTATTTTTCGATTAAGTTCCATCGTATTCAACATTCTGCTTCTTGCAATATTGATATTTTTATTTCCCTTTTGTATTTATTTCAGGAAAAAAAGAATGTTTCCTTTTCTTTATTTCGTTTATTTTTATTTAAAAAGAATGTTCCATTTTCTTTCTTTCTTTATTCTTTCTTTCGTTTATTTAACGTTTTTTTTTATCTTTCGTTTATTTATTCGTTTATTTAATGTTATAAAGAAAAGAAAAATAGAGAAAAGTTAAATAAAGTCATAACTCACAATATCCAGAGATCATAGTCCAGTTTCTTTCTAATAATTTGGGTTAGAAATTGGTAGAAAGAAAACTGGGTATTGTTTATTATTTATATCGAAACTATTATTATTATCAGGAATTATGATATTCTTGATAGTAGTAAAAAACATCCATCTGTAAAGCAAAGAGGATCACATCTAGTATAATATTCCCATTTCATTAGATGATTAAAAAATTTAATAGTTAAAGATTTAAAATTTTTTCTCGTACTTCTGAAATACCGTTTGTTTTAACATTTTGTTTATGCAATATACACATTTTTATTTCACTTTCTGTATATTTAAAAAAATAAAACCTTTTTCTCTTTTCTCTTTTTTCTCTTTAATATAAAAAAAGGACGGAAAAACGACGAAAGGTTAAACAAAGTTACAACTCTCGAAACCCAGCGATCCTAGTCCGGTTTCGTCTCCCGATTCGGCTTCGGAGAGCTCTTGAATCATAATAATGCTGACAATAATAGGAAAAAGAAACTTATCTGACAAGCAGAGAGGATCATAAGCAGAGGAGGAACTCCAACAATGGGATGAGAGAGTCCAAAACGCACAGAAGAAAAGGTTAAACTTCCTTCTCCTTGTGTATGGGTACTTCATCAGGAAGCCCATGGAAGACGAGATGCAACAAGAGAAATATTATGAATAATACTTTGCCTTTAATGCCTTTATGTGGGCTCTGACGTTAGCCATGCACGGATTTTCTCTCTCTCTCTCTCTCTTTTTTGTCTGTGTTGCAGTGGTTGTTGAACAATTTTTTTCTTGCTTTTTCTTCTTTTTCCCTATTCTGATTTTTGTAAAAGGAGGTGTATCTGTTATGAATCTGGATATTGTGTCTGGTTTTTATCTGGAAGCAAACCAACGAATATATATATATATATATATATATATATATATATATATATATATATAGATAAAAAATTATGAAAGAAGTAGTAGTAAAAAAAGGTAACAGCACGAGGTGTCGCATTTTCTTGAAATTTTTTCTTGTAATTTGGAAGAAGACACGTGGCTTAGGTTCAGAGATTTTTTTTCGATTTTTTTAAATCCATTTGTACTTTAAATTGCAATAACATCACAATAAAACATCATGATTGATAAAGCCTAAAACATCATGATTGATAAAGCCTAAAACATCATGATTTATAAAGTATAAAACATCATGACTGATAAATCATAAAACATTATGATTGATAAAGCCTAAAACATCATGATTGATAAAGTATAAAACATCATGACTGATAAATCATAAAACATTATGATTGATAAAGCCTAAAACATCATGATTGATTTAAATAAACAAATACACAGTCATGCACACACATGAATACACAATACACATACGCGAGAATAGATATTTTTTTATTAAAGTACCAAAAGTGTAATTCTTTAATTTTTAATTATTTTCTGCTTTTTAATCTTATAATTTATTAACTACTTTTTGCGATTGGTCGTTCGTCTAGAATACTGGATATCTCAACTGTTAAACTGCTAATATGAGATGTATTTATTTAAAGTTTCAATATATTATTTGATGAGGCTGAAAAATATGAATTTCATGGAATTTAATTTACTTAAAATGATTGAGAATATAAATATTTTTTAAAGAAAGAGCATATTTCGAAACAAAAGTGCAAATGAAAACTTCTCTTAGAATTTAATGTCCAAGAAAGCAATTACTTACTTTTATTTTAACGATTATGAAATCACTCGACTTGTTTGGTTAAATAATGACATTAGTTTGAATCTCATCATAGTTACATTGTTACAATTGTGTGCCCAATTAATTCTTAAAGAATTATTAAAATTAGGAAAAAAAAATGTACAGATGTATCAGTAACAAAGCTTTTTTTTAATTTTAAGATTGCGTAGAAATTATACATACTAGTGAGAATATACTTAAGGGTTAGATAACTGAAAAATATGAAAAAAATTGTTAATTTTTAATTAACTTATTTTTATTAATTTTTTAATAGATGTTAAGTTAAACAATTGTTATTATTTCTTATTGTCTAGAAGAGCCTGTGGGTTAAATTTTATTAATGAAACATTTAGTCGTCTTTATATGTATATGTATATGTAATTTACGGCCATAATTATGATGGTATCGCGTAATTATAATCTATTATGGTAAATTTATAATCTATATTTAACTAGTGTTAGTTTTAAAATCATCAAACGAAATAAAATTCACAAGCACTGCAAATATATATGGACTCGTAATTCAACCATATCGATAAAGCCAGCAGAAGTGGTCACCAAGAAACTTTCTCGCATGTTTTTTAACAAATGTATATGCGCATTATTAAACATACCATTGGAGAACAATAGCCTAATAGCTGGAATCTTTGGAATTTTTTTAGAATTAATAACTAGGATTTCATTTAATTAGGTAAAATAAGCAAATCTTAATTATCAGTAGAAAGTCATCTACAAAATTATCAGTAGAAATGTGACTATTTGTGAGGAGCCATAATATTTAAAAATTTATTTCTGCTCTAATAAATGGTCCAGATAAGATATTCAATGAAAACAATACATTTTTTTGAAAAAACAAACAAACGAATGTCATTATTTCATTTCATTTGAAATCTTTTAAACAGTATCTTAATATTCGAATTAAAAAAAAAATCTGTCCATAATTAACTCCAAACCTTCGTAGCCAATGTTTAAACAGGATAAATTGGTCTATATTCTTGAAACATCCATACATGTTTATTTGTTTGAATTATAATTTACAATACCGAATTTACTTATACATACTTACTATATAGAAATTCTTTACAAATTCTCTTAGCTCTAATCTAGTAGTGACTTGAATTCGCGATTCTTAAAATGAGATATTTTCACAAAACAAACGAGTAAGATTCTATTTATTAAACAAACATTTAGCAAATAAAATCTTTCTGGTTTGCTCATCAGATAAGTAGAGATATATAGCTTAGAGGTAGCAATTTTAAATTTCAGATATTTATTATTCTTTATAAACTTCATTCATTAAATTTCATTTCTTTCAGTTTCAAGTCTTTCTTATTTTGTATTATTTTTATTTATTCGAGAATGGAACAAAATTATTTTCCTGCTATTGCTATGTCTCCTTAACGCAGATTAGTCATGCTCTACTTTTGCAGAAAAAAAAAATCCTTACCTGTAAAAAGTAAAAAAAAAAAAAAAAAATGTTTGGATGATCTCAGTTATATTACTAAGATGAAAAAGTGCCCAGAATGTGTGTATGCATGTATGTATGTTATGTATGAAATATATAATGCCAAATATATATATTGAAGAAATTACCTGCAAGTTTTTATCAAATATTTTTAGAAGTTTTATAAACTTCTAGAAGTAATCATGAAGTTATTCCATCATATCATCTGAAAATAAATTTGTTCCTGAGGAGAAAATAATTTTCAGTCTGTTGAATTAGAAAATGCTGAATATTATTGAATAAAAAACATGCATTAAATATTGCTTTCGTAATGAAATTTCTGCTACAAATGCATTTGAAATGTTTTAATAGTCTTTTAAAGTTATTTATCGAAAACAAAAGTATGTGACTCTCATGAGATGTTTAAAGATAGTGGAGGATTTGTCGTAAATAATACGTGTCCTGGTAGACCATCCATTTCGATTAATGACCAGATCTCAATAAGAATAGAAAATTGTTGATTGGTATTCGTGTCTCTTATTTGGTAATAAGAGACGTGATTAAACACAGTCCGATAACATTTGGTTTTAGTCAAGCAATTTTAGAAGAACATTTAAGGCAGAAATATGTCTCTTCTCGAATTTTTTGAGCTAGTTTCAAAAACAATAGTTTGCTTACATGGCCGCAGAGATTC